>NC_135567.1:3932398-3989898 GCF_964340395.1 Glandiceps talaboti | reverse complement strand
AATTCAGGTTATCGCTTTCGTAGATATCAAAACTGTAGTATGTATTAACGGGGTCAAGGGGTTTGTTTTCAAGGAAGTAGTTATTAAGTTTGTTTTTCCATTCTGTAGGTATTGCTTTATGAATTGTTTCTATAGTTAGGTCGAGAATTCTTTTAGAGTGAATTGTGGCTTTTTGAAACAAATACTCATTGTTGTGCCACTTTGTCGTTTCATCGTTAATCAAGTCCTTAATACGAGTTATACCTCCGTCAACAAGGTGTTGAAGGTGGAATGGTTCAAGCTGTAATGGATGTAAGATGAGGGGGTTGTGAAACAAAGGTTCATTGAGTATGTCGTTTATTGTTTCAGGCATTCCTTTCCGTTTAACCTCGCACTGCTGCCAGAAGGACAAAATATCTCGGTAAAATGGGGGAGAATAGGCCAGTGGGTAATTAAATCGAGTTACAAGGAGTTGTTTGCAATAGTTCAGGTTACCAATTTTACTAAAGTAAAGATCGGTAAAAAGGAAATTCGGATGGTCGTTGCATCTATACAGATATCGCTGTATATAGCGTAGTCTAAACGTATATAGTCGAGAGGTTAAGTGTGTTAAACCCAGTCCTCCCTTTTCAAGGGGAAGATAGATCACCTCTGAGCGTACCCAGTGATGGCCATGCGATACAAAGTCAAGAAATGCTTTTTCCGTGTCTGACCGTCCCATCTGAATTGTCTAAGGCATCTATACTTCTCCAATTTCAAACGTTTACATTCTGAGTCAAACCACTCTGGTTGTACTCTGCATTTTGGATTTACCAATATCTTTCTGCTCAGACCACACTTTGAAACAGCACAATCAAAAATATCTTGCCAGACAACAATAAAATCGTTTACATCAAAATTTACATTTCTCACTATAGTATTTAAGCGACTAATTACTGGTTCAGAGTGGAGGAAACTAACAAAACGCTCACTTTGATCATTTTTCCATACATATTTAATCTCACCAATGTGTGGCTTTGTTGTTTCGTACGTTTTACTCATAGTAAACAAATTAAACTTCAGAGGGAAATGGTCAGATTCAGTACGCAAATCAATACAAAAATCACTTATCAAATTAAAGAGTGAAGTTGACACCAAAACATAGTCAACTACACTTGCACCGTTATTTGAAATACAAGTGAAGTCTCCGTTATTTACATCTGACCCAGATCTCCCATTCACAATATGCAAATTAAAAGTAGCACATAATGACAGCAAGGTGCGACCAAAGGTATTTACAATTTTGTCCTTTGAGGCCCTTCTAACACAAAAGCTATCTGCATCATAATCACAATTGTCATCAATTACATACTTGGGATCGTCGTCAATGATATAATCAGATTCACAACCAGTGCGTGCGTTGAAATCACCTGTTACTATAACATCAACATCAGGTAACTTAGAAATAACTTCAACTAGTTGACCTTCAAAAAGTTCAACTCCGTTATCTGAATTCAGGTCATTGTAGAATGTGGAATGTTCTGGCGGAATGTATACTCCACAAAGTAAAATATCTCTAATATTTCCAACCAAATTGCCATCAATAAGGATGAAAATACAGTCTTTAAGGTTGGAGTCCACAGGTTTGATCATTCGGGAAATATTTTCTCTAACTAAGATACATACACCACCTACAAATCTTCCTCTGGCCGATTTTCTCGGTCGATGTTTAGTAAATACATTGAAACCAGGGAAACAGTTTTTGAATTCTTCATCACTGTCTGCCCAAGTTTCCACAAGAATTATTATGTCATGAGATAAAAGGTAATTACCAAAATCAAAATCACAAATCTTAGATTTAAGACCCCTGACATTCCAATAAATTATTTTAACTAGTTTTGGGCCTTGGCCTAACCATTATTTGTCAGTTGTGGCCCTTGACCATGGACGCTGGGAAACTGTCGAAGAATGCAAGTCACGATTCCGATTATAAGAAATCCCAGAGTTCGCTTCCGCCATGAGGTTGACAGTAATATCGTCGCTCGCGTTTCCAGCAACTGTGTTCGAGTCTTCAATTATCAGTTTACCTCTCTTGTAATATGCTTTTTTCCCCTGTCTTCTCAGATTTCCAAGTGTGTTCTGTTGTCTTCTTGTTAGATCACTACCTATACCAATATTTCGTGTCTTTAATTGTTCTCTTGCTGCAAGAGCGGTAACTTTATCGTCACCATGGTGAAATTTAACAATAATTGCCCGTGGTTTATTTCCCCGACGAACACTGACACGATGAGCCCTGACGATATCCCGTGCGACCCAAACTTTACCCGTTGCAGTTTCGTTGAGGATTGACACAACTTTGACTTTACAATCATCGAATGTTTCATTGTCGTCTTCCCTGATACCATATAGTCTTACATTGTCTCTTCTTGAAAATGACTCTAACTGGTCAGTATCTTGTTCAATGGTATCTAAACGTACTATCACATCTGATACCTTGTCATCAATGGCATCTAAATCGAGCTTAATAACATGACTTTCTTCTTTCATTTCGTCGATTTCGTTTCTCATCGTGTGTGTTACCTGTTCAAGACCATGCAGCGTACTATTCAGAGTGTCACATGTCTTCATTTATTTATTTGTTAACAGCAAAAAGATGTATCAAATACTGGGCGAAACTTTTAAACATGCCAAGTCAAAGATATCCCAGGAAATGTTACGACATGCTCCTTCAGATAGAGAACTCTGGTGTACGTACTAGGGGTACTTGGGTTAGAGAAATTAAAAGTTTACTAGAAATCTGTAACCTGGAAGATGTTTGGAATGCGCAACATGTTGAAAACATTGATTTATTTGTAAATACTTTTGTAAGTAGATTTAAAATATTTTTATTTTTGAAATGGCAGAGTGATGTATCAACTTTTGATAAACTTTTACATTACAGAAATTTTAAATTGTCATTACACCGTGAAAAGTACTTGTCTGAAATCAAGTTTGGCCAACATCGCATGATGGTTGCACGCTTTAGGTGTTCAGCACATTGGCTACAAATTGAGTACAATAAAGTGACCAGAATGAATGAAAAATGCTTTTTCGAGAAAGTTTACAAGTTCCTTTGGAGGACACAGACACATAAATTTGTGATTAAGTTTAGATGCTATTAGCTGATTAATGACCTTTACGCGTCCGTGATATGACATTACAGGTAAAAATCTGGACCACCATTCTAATTTTGTTTGAACTTTGTGACCAACTTCACTCCAGTTTTTATTTGTATAGTGTTTAGAATTTCCCATATAGATTCCTAACAGCTTTAGTCCCTCGTTATTCCACTTAAGTCCCATTGGTGAGTCTTCGCGACTTTTCCAACGTCCAGACCACAGACCTTCGGACTTTCCAATATTAACCTTAGCATTTGTAGCTCTTTCATATACATTAATCCACTTAGTAAGTTTAGTAAAATCGTCAGTATGTGTAGTAATAAATTCAACATCATCAGCATAAGCCGAAAGATGAATTTTCCTTTTTGTGTTTGATAAACAGAGACCCTTCATGCCACTTTCGGTACGGATTTTATGCAAAAAAGGCTCAATTGCAAGAACATATAATTGGCCTGACAATGGACAACCCTGTCGAATTCCTCTGTTAAACTCAATCGGGGCAGTAAGGTTACTGTTTATACGAACGAGGCATTGTGCCTCAGAGTATATCAATTCGATGTAACGAATAAATTGCTCACCAAAACCAAAGGATTTCAGAGTGTTAAAGAGGTAAGCTTGGTTCACCCGATCAAAGGCCTTTTCTTGATCTAAGGCGACAATCCCTAAGTTTATGCCTGTTTGGTTGCAGTAGTGTATACTATCCCTTATCAAATTGATATTATCTTCAATATTACGACCTGGTATGCTACATGTTTGATCTGTATGTATGATGCTTCCAAGAACGTTACGTAGGCGCAGAGAAAGACACTTAGTAAATATTTTGTAATCACTACAAAGTAAACTAACTGGTCGCCAGTTTTTTAAGAGAGTGCTGTCTCCTTTCTTTGGGATAAGACTGATGATGGCACGACGGCTAGATTGAGGGAGTTCACCATCTCTAATGCAGGCATGTAAAACATCTAGGAAATCTTGTCCTATTATATGGCAGAACTTTTTATAGAACTCGTTAGGAAGTCCGTCAATTCCTGGCGAGCGATTGTTAGAGAGTTGTTTGATGGCATTTGTAAGTTCCTCTAAAGTTATATTAGAATCACAGTAGTTTATGTCATCATCGTTAAGTTGGGGTAGGTCTGCGAGTAATTTGTGTTCGTCAATCGTTGAAGTAGGTTCAGGCGTGTAAAGCTTTTGGTAAAATGTGTGTGTCATTTTGCTGATTTCTGACTGATCAGTTGTGAGTGTTTTATCGTCGAGACGTAATTGTGCTATTATTTTGCGGCTATTTTGCCGTTTTTCGAGTCGGGAAAAGAAATCTCCCGACGTTTCACTCTCGTGTAAAAGATTGTGTCTAGCCCGCACTGCAGCACCCCTGCTCTCAGACCGTGTATAAGCCTTCAAGCATTCTATTTTGTCATTGTACATGGGAAGAAGGTCTGGGTTTGAGGTAATGTTCTGTTCGATATATTTAATTTCGTTTTCAAGACTTTGTTTTGCTTCCTTGATATTTTGCATTTTACTTGTTGCATATTGTTGAGTAAGCCATTTTATTTTGTGTTTGCCTATGTCCCACCAGTGTTGGATTTTTCCAAATGTCCCTTTTTCTGTTTGCCATTGAGTCCAAAAATCACGAAGGAGGTCACAGTAATGTTCATCATCCAGTAGTTGCGTGTTTAAACACCAAACAGGAGAGTGGTTTTTAACTTTAGAAAGTGAGAGTTTAAGTTTAACCACTGAGTGGTCTGTGAAGGCTCGTGACCCAGTAAAGATTTCTGTTGTGTCTATACGTGTGGACAGGTGTTTAGATATGTAAAACCTATCAAGTCTTGCAGCTGTTGTATTGGTATGATTGTGCCATGTATACTCTCTGGTGTTGCTATGGTGATACCTCCACGAATCAACTAATTTATATTTGTGTATGATTTTATCAAGACTAATGGAGGTACGGTTGTCTGGCTCTTTACTGCTAGTTCGGTCGATTGTGGGGTCAATGGTACAATTGAAGTCTCCCCCTAGGATAACGGGATCATCATTCAAATCACCTATCAATTGTTTTAATTTCTGAAAGATCTCTAGTCTCTCATTAGCATGGTTCGGTGCGTATATATTGATTAGATGGATTTGATCGTCATTTATCCGAACATGTGCATGTAATAGTCTTCCGTGTATGACGTTGTTTGTTGATAGGATATCTACATTTTTATGAGGAGAGCACAAGATAGCAATACCTGCATTATTTGTATTTAAGTGAGAAAAGACACTGGTTCCCCTCCATACAATGCGCCAAGTAGGCTCATCAACAATCGTTATATGCGTTTCTTGGAGGAAATAAAAAATAACTATTATGGTTTTTCTTTAAATAATCAAATACTTGATACCGTTTAAGTGGATCACGTCCTCCCCGTATATTGAGTGTTGTACAGGTGAGACTACTCATAATTATAATGGTGGTTATAATGGTAATTTGTCGACATTCCATTGTATGGTTAGAAAGGAGGGTAATTCTTAGGACGTTGAGCTCTGTGTTGTAAGACTTGTAACTTTCAAGTGTTTAACGAGCTTTGCTTTTATTTTGTATACTCTCGCCTTTTCTGCATTGGTAAGGTTTTCATTATTGCGGTAATTCTTAAAGCTGTTGATCAATATCTTAAGATCTGGGCAAAATTCAATACATTTATCGACCATTTTCTTGCAGTGCATACTGTCCCGAAGGAATTCCCGGATTGAATCGGCTGATAACGTATTTTGTTGGCTATTTTCTCCCATTTGTGACATTTCAGACATATCAGATATTAACGATTCAGTATCATCTCCATCATGAATGGATTCGTCAGTTTGTAGGTTAACACGTGGTTCAGGTGATATAAATATGTCTTGTGATGGCTGGTCGGCTGTGTTTTCTATCATGGGATAGAGGTCAGCAGCACGGGGAATCGAGGAGTCCGAAAGTTCGAGGGAGGAAAATTGGTACTGAGAGGAGGAGCTTGAAGAAGAGGGGGAGAAAGATGGGAGAGAGGGAGAGGGAGGAAAGGTGGAAGGAGGGGTTCGTACCCTCTCTTCAACAGATTGACTTTCAGTACTTTCAATATTTTGTGTGTTCGTTTCACCGTTTTCATTAGCGTTCTTTGTATCATCTGATCTGTTTTCATTCTCGTTATTGTCTTTGTTGTTGTTGTTTGTTGTTATTGGAATATCTATATGTTTACCGGTGTCAGTTTCTTGATCTCGATCTAACATGTAAACATCTGTAGCGTCGTGAAAGTTGTCATTATCGATGTCGTCTTTGTCCCCTGTATCTTCACGTGTGTCGTTGTTGTTTGTTTCACTATCATTGTTAGTTGAAGTGTCTCCTGTATTTCCGTGTGTATCTTTATCTGTTTGTAATTCACTGTTGATATCATGTGTGTTACTTCTGTCGTGCGTTAATTCGTTTATGTCACTCGGAGAATTATTAGTACGTGGGTTTTGAGTGCTTGTATTACTGTCTTGGGCGTTACCTTCGTCGGCAGGTGTTTCTACATTCCTGCGACAATTACGTTGTATATGGCCTGGCATGCCACATTTATAACATTTAAACTCATCTGTTGATATGTAGATACGGTATGCTCTGTTCTCGTGTCTTACATGGAAATGGCCTTCAACGTCATCTTTGTTATGAAGGAGTATGTAGATTTGCCTACGAAAGGACTGAACATGTTTTAAGTTTTGTTTCTTACAGCCTAGTGGAATTGGCTTCATGTCACTAACAAACTTCCCGTAAATGGAAAGTTCACCCTTAAGAACATCATTTGGTATAAAAGGTGGGACACCAGATAGAATAACTTTGGTCGCAGGTTTCACTACGGGTTCAACATTTATCCAGGTGCCATCGATAGTTAGTCCACGCATACAAATCGTATCAACCCAAGTGACTGACCCGAAGTAAATTATGACACTCCCATTTGCCCGAGAAGCAGCTATGATATTTTCTGGACCAACAATCTCAGAAATATTCTCTACATATGACTCCACTTTTAAGCCGTCAATTGCCGAACATCTTATTCCATGTTTGCTAGTCAAACCAGCAAAGGCACTACGTGTCTGGCTAGAAGGCCAGGTAGCCATCTTTGCTACGCAGGCCGAAGCCAAAATGAAAAACAAGAAAGCGACAAAAAAGGATAAGAAACAAGAGAATACTTGAAAATTAACTTACAGAGAGGTGACGAAGTCTCTTACCTAGGATACTAGGGTGAGAAAACAAGTGGATGCACAACAGTAAGCTGGGATTCGTACGATTTCACGGAGCTTCACTACAACACGTCTACCAAGCAGTAGTAGTAGTAGTAGTAGTAGTAGTAGTAGTAGTAGCTATAGTAGTAGTAGTAGTAGTAGTAGTAGTAGTAGTAGTAGTTGTTGTAGTAGTAGTAGTAGTAGTAGTAGCTAGTAGCTAGTAGTAGCTAGTAGTAGTAGTAGTAGTAGTAGTAGTAATAGTAGTAGTAGTAGTAGTAGCTATAGGAGGATGAAGAGGATGGGTGTTGTATGCAACTTACGTCTATGTAATATTCATGAGGTTTATACATTGTTGTTGTTGTTGTTGTTGTTGATCCAATGAATTTGGACAATAGGGTTACCGCCACTTCATTCCGAATAACTCGAAATGTCGGCTCATAGTTTGCTTCCCGTCGACACCGTGACTGCTCGTCGCAGTTAGCATGGTTATTCTGGAACACAAAAGTAATGGAAAGTTCAGTGTATTAAAGTGAAATCACGTTCTCAAGATTTGTCATAATTTGATGATGAATAAAATATAACTAACCTGGAAATGGTCGGTTATGTTGTCCAAAAAGAAGTTGACACGCCTCCAATCTTGCCTGGGCGTCCCCCTCTCTCCCATTAATGTACTGCCGGCACCGTTTCATTGCCCAAAAGCAATGAGTTTTTATCGATGCAGCTGAAAGAAATGAAGACAAACAATAATTGTTTATGTTCCGTGTAAGTGTTTCCAAGAAGAATAATACTCTTATTTATCCGAATAAGAAAATTGAAGTGTATGTGTTTTACAATTTACCACAGAAATCGTAATGACATGAAAGTGTAGTGAACTTCTCTGCTTGTACACGTCATGCAAGACAACAGGTGTTTGTACATGTAAACTCAGACGAACCTTTATCAGACAGGTCTGCATGCCAGGTCCTGCCATGATTTCTGCGACTTCCACTTGTTATTTTTTTGGCCTGTTTTCCAATCTGCTTCGTTACTAAGTGATAAAGGGAAAGAAAGAGCAGTCATTTCCCATTGTTGTCAACATGTCAACAAGTACTATGTTACACACGAAGTATAATTGCCAGTATAACGATATACCATCAGTGTAAACATAAGTTTTAATTACTTACCATGCCAAGTGTCATTGGAACTGACAATGTCATGTCGTGTCTCTCTCAGAAATTTGTTGACAGACGCATTCCTGTCGTGAGTGTGAATTAATATTGGAATGCCTAAAATAAAAATAAATTAACACTTAGCTAACCCATTCATCAAGAATTGAAATATTATGAAAACCACACCGAGCACCTTGACATCAAACTTTACATATATAATAATAACTTACTGATATATTATAATACCATAATAATAAATCATCCACAGTGTCTATGCTGACGATATTATAAGTATACTAGTATATCATTACATGTACACTATCACATCCCCCGAGTTCAACAACTATACAATCAAAGGTGTTCACCAAAACCAAATCAATAATAGATATATTGATCATCACGTACCTTTGTCGTCAGCCCATTCGTAAAAACGCCGCACAGCCTGCATTTCATGTCGTTGGCTACATGTATCATCTTCTTTCGTTATACACTCTTTATGTATACATTTGTGGGTGCTGGGAAAAGGATAGAGATAAAAGTGGTAACTTACTGACAAGATGACCTACACTCTTTCCCAAGACATTACTACACAACTATGTTAGTTTGGAATTTTTGGGGGTTTAGTGATCATGACCGTCCACTTTCTTTGTATTGTTATAGCTCATGTAGAATTGGTTTTGCCGTTACACCACACCACACTACAATGAAGAACTCCATGCAGTTATTATAACTGTACTTACATATCTCAAAGGAAAACAACGTCACTCTGTTTAGCATTTTTCCTGGTGGCATGCCTTGCGTCTGACATAATGTCTATTCCTTCTCTCGCCACACGGTCACCTGAAGCTATTTCCTTTTCAGATTGAAAGAGAGAGAAAAAAAAAATGTTGCTAATTAATGCACCTTTCTTTAGTCCTGGATCTTATTGAGCATAAAGAATGTACATTACAATTAGAAACTCCTGACTGACAAATTAAAGATTGTCAATAGCAAACCCATAACACGTTTTTTTGGCATTCTCTGCTCTCAGCTTGTCGGCAATCACTGATCGTTTCAAATTCACTCACATTGTTTTCGTTGGAGATAGGCAAGTACAGTTATCTCCCATTTGACAGATATTCTATTTTCATTTTGTAATCATTGCGGATAATGTACAGGGAATACTGAATTTAACGGAACAAGGTGGAAAGGGTATCATTTGTTAATTTTCCATACCTCGTGTAAAGTGTCTTCCCTGGATTCCGCTGCTAATTGTGTAACGACTGGATCGGCCAATTCCCGGACTGTTACAAATAGGGAAACTACAATTGTTACTCTAAACATCTAATATATAAAAAAAAACAATGAATATACTCCAATTACACAAATATACAAGTTATATCGGATAACAGATACTTACACGTGTTTCTATAGCTTATCTGCATAGAACCCATTGCGGCAGTCTCACACAGGGCATTGTAGAATTTGTACTGTTCATCTCGTAGACCACTGGTTGAAACTGCATGCATCATTCTGTGTAGTGAAAGGGACGTATTGGTTTTATCATTTGGAAAAATGAATACAACAAATTTTCAGGGTGTGAAAGTACGACCCTCACGAAGGTCATTGACGTGGTATTTTCTTGTAATTGTAGCAATCGAATTCAATTTAATTTACCTCGGAATCAAAGAAAAATGCGTACCTGTAATTCACTAACAGTCTTCCATTTGGTAAATACGGTGATGAATTCCATGATGAGGAATGGTTGGAATTGCAATCGCACTGCAAGTAGATTCTACCAGCGTGCCCGAATGTGTCCGTCTTCTTGCAACGCAGTGCCCCTCTGCATATCCTGCTGTGCTCTTCGACTCGACCCAGAAGGTTGTTGAGCGAGGAGCTTACAGTAAGGTACATCGTCTCCTCCGTCTTTTCTGCGTCTGCTGCTTGGTAAATTGGTGTAGTTTCACCGGCACTTGTACCTTCTGTTGTACCGTCTGCTTGAACTTCGTTCTTTGTGATGAAGAAATGCACCATCTCCAACAGGGCGTCGTAGTTCGTGACTCTCCTTGTTGACTCCTCTCCGAGGCGATCTCGCACGAATGCGAGTTTGTTCATCAATTCTGTTTTCAAATCGTCTGTGGGTGCCGTGAATTCTAAATGACCCCTTCTCCCGACGACAGGAACTCGTCTTTGATTTCTATCTCTTATGGCAGCAGGTGTAAAGGAAGGGTAAACTGTACGTTCCGTGGCCATTGTTAGTTAATGCTCTCCCAAAATATTATTCACAAAATTGATGTACCGAGGTGAAAAAGAGTACTGAATAAAAATTATGTTTTACAAAAGTACGAAAAATTTAAAAACAATGAAAAGGTAAATGTACTTTGAAACTATTTTTTTTCTTAAAAAGAATTTATAATCTATTCACTAAAACTAACTGCAAAATCACTCAAAACGTTGACAATTTAAATCTACTTTGAAACTGTATACTAGTATTTTGAAAAAGAAATATCCATACACGAAACTAAAACTGCAAAATCACTCAAAAACGTTGAAAATTTAAATCTACTTTGAAACTATATATTTTGAAAAAGAAATATCTATACACTAAACTGAAACTGCAAAATCACTCAAAAACGTTGAAAATTTAAATCTAAAATTAACTAACTGCAAAAAAATACTTTTAAAAATGGATGAAATGATAACGATACTTTGGAACGATATGAAAATACAAAAAAAAAACGGAATCAAAAAACCTTTTTAAAAAACTTTGCAAACCTGAGTACAATTGTAACGAATAGCAGTGACAAGAGCAGTAAGACAGTGGCGAACGGAATGACAGTTGTCGGTTGAATGAATGTCTATATCTTCACTAGTGATTTTTAGTTACATGGTTTGGCTTGGCTTGGCTTGGCTACCGGAAGCGCAACATGTGTTTCCGTGAGCGAAAAGGACACAGTGCTCGCACGAGAACAATTACTGAAACACCTAGACTTTTAGTGGTCTGAGCTGAAACTAGTCATTAGTACCAACATGATACAATTGATGTAATTCCATAGAACATTTTTACTGTGTTTGTTTCTAGTCATGTGAGTTGTCAAAAGTCCATCGAACAGAACAAATCTGTCACTTGTAAAGAATTAAATTTTACGTTTTCACTAACGTCAATGGTGTAGTTGATAGTAAGAGTACTTTCACTTTTGACACATTATCTGTATCAAAACTGGAGAAAGACAAAGGGTGTAATAAAGGGTGATTGTCACCCAGTTCAACAAACCTTGGTCTATTGTGGGGAAGTTTTTGGATAGTTCAATGCACAGGAAATATATAATATGTTGAGACCACTTGTTTATTACTTTATTGCACTTACAAATAATCGGTGAATTATCACCCCCATCACCAGCATGTTTGTTGTATACAACATTTTAGTAACTGTTGACGGACAGTTCATTCGAACATAGGTCTATAACAAGTCGATACATATATGTGAAAGAAAAATATACATACATGATACACTTGTCCACAATATTGTAATGTATACAAATAGAGAACCACACACATACACGCAAAGTGACGAAAAGTATGCTTAGGTAGTAAATGACCTGTACTGTACATCAAGAGAAATGGTAACAAATAATCTGATCTCAAGATATAGCCACCTCGAGAAACGCTCTCATTACCCAAAGATTCTAGCTCGTTTTCCGCGATTTAAAGCAAGATGTTGCCATTTTCTGTGACCCTAAGAATGAGATAACGTAACGTTTTCTTTCGTTTTCTGAAATATAACATTGTATCTTGAGAACATTTTTTCGTCAATCCAAAAGAAAATAAAAATATTTCGAGATATCTTTTTTCGTTTTTCACGAATCAAAAACAAAACAAAAATATAACGAGGTCTCGATCAATTTATTGACGATTCCGGAAAGCAAATATTTCCATCTAGAAATGTAGGGATAAATCTTCTTTCGAAACAAAGTCGTGAAACTATCGCGAGGTAACTGTATACGTTCCTGTTCTGAAAGCATAATAATTACATCGAAGTGAGATAACGGGATATTCTAGATGGGAAGAAAGTAAGTTTCTCGAGACCTTCAGCTATTATTATGTATATTATCATTACTGGAAATGTCCAACTGTGTCATAATCCGCAAGAGAAGAATTTGGAGATTTGTACGATATTCAACCAAAGAAATTGGTCTATTGTGGGAAGGTTTGTTCAAGTTGATTTCTGCAATGCACAGGAAATCTACAATATGTGGGGACCACTTGCCACTTGTTTAGTACCTAATTGTATGTGTAAATAATCTATGAATTATCACACCCTACCTGTGTAGGGTCTATGGTTGCATACACACCAAGGATTCAGAGGATTGTTTCGCCTGTAAATGGTCTGTACTGTACATCGACAGAAATGGTAACAAATAATCCGATCTCAAGATATAAACACCCCGAGAAACCTTCTCATTTCACAGAGAAACTGTAGTGAAAGAAACAAATATTCATCTCAAGGTGATTTTTTCCCCGTACGAATACATACACTTTATTTCGATCATGGAAGTATAACCCTCATGTTTCGATGATGTTGTAATCTTCAGACACACAAAAAAATCCACCTTTGGGACCACATCAAGAAATATAGAAAGTCAGATAGACACTCAGAAGACAGAAAGAAAGAACGAAAAAAATGGCTACAATTAAAAAATGAATCGAGGCTCGAAGTAACTTTTTCGTTTTCCGATACCAAACAAAATCGTCCCAATATGTGCTAATTTTTATTTTCCGATTTCAGAAAGTAGACTGCTAGTCTTCCAAAAAATCTCAGGGATATAATTATTCGTTTGCTAGAAGCATGAGAAAATGGTTTTTAGATGTCGCGACATTTCCTTGAAATAGCGAGACTTTCTTTTGATTGTGAGCTTGAAATACGACATACCATTGTTCGTCATGTGAATACCCCGAATTCCAAAAATAAAGTGCGTGAAATCATAATTTATTATCTCCCAGTTACGTTTGGCGTACTCGTGACAAAAGAGTATAACTATAGTCATGATTTGGTTCGTGTAAACTAAGAGCACAGCCCCCTTACCTCTTTCAGACGCGTAAACAAACAAAAAAGACCACAATATGAATTTGCCAATTATAACGAATGTATACGAAAGTAACATTTTATACATTATGCATTTCTAGTAAAAACTAGTCATTTATCTGTACACTTTCGTGGTAAACGATGGCATTGGCGCCTTGCTGTATGCATACAACACAATGAAGATCATAATGGTGAGATACAGGAAAGAAGCAACATTGTCTGTGCAGAAATGCAAATGGAATAGAGACGATTTCCTTGTCCGAAGACAGTTTTGAAAACTGACAGACTGATTGTCACCATAATCGATCTATAAAAGCTGACACTTTCCCCGGTCAAATCATCAGTCTTCGGTTTCGTAGCGACCATGTCTCGTAACATAACAATCAACATCACCGAAGAGTAAGAATCTGCCATCGTGGCATTTTTCAGTCATTGTGATTGGGAGCTTCAGGTAGTTGACAGATCACCCGACCGTCCTGAAGAGCCATGTCAAAGTATGCCGATCGGTAACCAGATAGATCTCGAGGTACCGAGGGAGATGTCTGCAGATGAATGCAGATACTGTATGTGCCAACCATGTGCGTCAAGTTCACAGCCAAGTTGGTTTGGCACAGGTCAGCAAGGACGCGACCAGAATGCCGGTCTGCGGAAAGTCCGTTATAAGAAATATTGGACCCTCCTAGATAGACGTGGCGCATGGAGAGACGACCGGTACTTGAGAGAGAAGAGGCGTCTAATGCGTATGGATGGCGTAGTCGTCACAAGGAGAGAGGTGATGCCAAAGTGCGTCATAGACTCCGTACGATCTCTCTACCCAAACCACCGAAATCCGTACGTCGGTCATAGGTGGGAGTAGTGTACTACGTTGTTTGTAAGTTACTATGTATTGGTGTGCGAAGGCATACACAAACCAAACGGCCCTTTTCAGGGCCACCACATATTCCCAAAAGAGAACTACCGACCTAACCGTTTATTAGTTTTATTTTCACTATCCTACTTTGACAATTAGACTCAAAAACTACAATTGATCGTTTGCACGTTCCGTATGTCAGAAAACTTGGTCAGTGGAAGTACATGGCCCGGTGTTAACAAAATCCTCTTGATAAAAATGTTGTTTCCTTGAACAGTTAGACGCTAAAATCAACCTATTAGTAGTGTTCGCTATTCTGTTTTTTGAGATCTTTCAGTCGTTACTTATATGCATAGACATCGGGAATAATGCAGAGATGTTTTCTGAAAGCAAGCATGCATGTACCGTTATGCTTGGGCATGGAGAGGTACTGATTACAAATCATATTTACTTCAAGATAACTTTGATTGTTACACAAACTTTCGTGGATTAACGTACCCGTATTTGAACAAGTGTGATTGACAGGCGTTTTAATCCCGGGTTTGAAAAGTAACGACTTTTCACTAGTAACGAACAGACCCAGTTTGACCGTGTTTTGTACGAAATTGTCTCTACCATGTTTAAATATCACCTTTCTGTGACCACACCCGCATTCAACAGACATTCACAAGTCTACACATACCAAATTTATTACGAAAATCACCAGCTGCTCATTGTTATCACGACTTTTCAGAGAGGGATCAAAACGTTGTTAACAGTCTGTATTCAAATTTGACAATAACCCCCGCGAAGTTAGGGGGCCTTTTACACCCGACACTCCGCTTTAATTGAGTGAAACCATAAATGATACACCAAACATTTAAATTTTCGTTGGTCAGCTCGGAAAAGGAAGTGGTACATCTTGACCTGGTGGTAATTCACAACGGTCTGAGATTCAAAAAAAAAACTAAGAGATTGGATATCAAAAATAAATACTAAACCAACTGACACTTTCCAGTAACTCCACAGACAATCGTGTCGCCCAAACTCAAACAATGAGATACATACGAACATGCAGTAAGTTAAACGAAGAAAATTTCCAAAACAAAATGGAATTCTTCATAAACAAACTGACACAAAGAGGATAAAATGAATCAGAAGTAGTTCGCTCAATAGATGGAGTCTAATATAAGAATAGAGAGACATATCTCCGAAATCGGACACCAACACAAGTGAATCTTCTAGTCTTCAAGACAACACATAGTTCCCATATCAAAGCGTCCCAATTATATGAAAGACACAATTAGCAAAACAATGGGACTTGTTAGAATTCAAAGTAATGTACTATTGAACAAACTGTACCCAGCCAAACCAATCATGGCACAGAAAAAGAATAAAAACCGAAAAGATAAACTAGTCACAACTAAATTAAATTCATCTGTCTCAAAAAGCAAGGCAGAAAAAAACCTTGACGATCACAATATGATTGAAATAATGGCATCTCTGTTTGATGAACAATACATCATGAAATGTTCGATACCATAAATAAATTCTGCCGATATGTGAATTGTTTGATATAACATTATACGGACTTTAGGCGACGTTTAGCATTGTGTTTACATTTTATATATTCATATTACAGCAGTTATGATCAATATAAACAGTACATTCCACAAACAAAGTTTCATGAAACAGACTAAGGATTCTCAAGGAAATGTCCGTTGCCGTGTTTATATGTTCAGTGTTCGTTAAAAGACAAAATTAAGTGTCAAAAATGCGATTTTGAGATTATGATATGTAAAATGGACAGTCGTTACTTTAACATTTTAATCTAAAAAGCTTACTTTTTCTGAAAAAAACAGACCGTTTTGATTTTTCTTTTGAAAATCATCTACGCATGCGCAAAATATACTATAATGTGGTTATCATGGGGTAATAATGGGGTTTTCATGTGGTCGTTTTCAGTACATGGTCTTCGTAAACGTATGTTATGTCAAGTTGTCAACACAAATGTCAAATAAAAAGTTTTTCTAATAACGTCTCTAATCTTGGAAAATATAAAAGGTTTTCAGTTCTTACAGTTGAAATGTACGTTACATACTCAATGGTGATAAATTTGAACAAACAATTCGTTTTCTAAAGGGGTTTGCACTTTCAACTATGGTACATCGGTTTAGTAGATATTGAGTTACTATGTTAAGTAAAACGACTTGAAATGAAACGACATGTCACTTACATACACCTAATGGCAGACGCTTGATGCACCCGATGCCACAAAATTCCTAATAATCATAATATCACATATAACATATGACCAGTACTGCTACGAAATACAAATTCAACCACAGCCATCATACGGCTTTTCACATAAAATGAGATTCAGTTAAAATACACATAAGGTAACATCGTAAAATTACAAAAGCTTTATTGTATAATTCCATGTATATTGTGGTCTTCCCAGATGTAACGTACATTTCAGATAGTTATTTTACACCCTTTACAGTGGTTTACATTGGACTCATTTAAAAAAAATATATAACATTTAACTTGAAATCGCTTTGGATTAATGTTGTACAGATACACGGCTTTAAAAATCAGTAAAACTTGTCTTGCTTCCATGAACTTTAATTTTCATAATTTCAAACCCTGAATTGCACATTCTTATTGGGTTTGGGTGTATATCGGTACACCCAATCAACAATTGAACCTACTTTGCATGCTGGGAGAACCGGAAGTCGACTATTAAACCTACTTTGTATGCTGGGAGAACCCATAAAGGTTTTTACATTTTTTCCTAAACAAAATATTGGCATGCAAAATTCTGGGCTATTGGTATTATAGATGATGTACTAATTGGGAAAAAAAGTAATATGAAACTATATGAAATTTAGAGTTTACACAGTTAATATATTTCCTAATTATCTAACTTCTTAAATTATGCAAATTATCATTAAGATTATAAGCTACATCAACAAGCTTTAAAGGACACACCAAGACATGCACATTTTTATCATCAATACATGTCCTAAAATATCTTAAATTTATAGCTTGCATTCTAAATATGTTGCATAATTATCAAAAATGATTATTTATGCAAATTAAATATCACAATGAAAAACTACATCAAATATACTTCAAACACATGTGATTGTTATGGTTGATGGCTGTATCAAGTTAAATGAAATTTGAAGTTTGCATTTTTAAGATATAAACTAATTACCAAAAATCATTCATTATGGAAATTGTGACCATTTGAGGAAGTGAGAATGGAGCGCCCTCAAAGGGTTTAATTAGTTAGTTATTGAACTTTGACCTTGTTCATCACTTTGGTTGCCAGTCAAGTTAGCCAGTCATCTTGATCGCAGCTTGGCCCAAAGTATCTAAAATAATCACGTAAATCATCCATTCCTGTTGTATCGGACCACGATTATACACATATCTAATCTCTAGCAACACTTTAAGGACTGAGCGGCTTTTTGCCTTTCACCAGGATCGTGTGTTTTCTTCAGCCTTTACTATGCTAAGTGTAGCAGCGAAGAAAAACAGTACCAAACCTCGTGGGAGACCGAGAACCAGAAAAACTTCCCCATCGACGGACATTCAAAACGATTCCCTATCTACAAGTATTGCATCTGAAATCCTGTGTCAGTTTAGGTCATTGAGAGATGAGGTTAACAACTTACGGACAGAAATTTATCAAGGCGGGAACCCGTCTCCACCTTGTACCCGTAATGGCTCACAGGGGATTTCTGCTACAACTTTGCAACATTCGGGCGCGAACGGGCCAGTTCCGAATGTAAACATCGATCAGCTGAGGCAAATGGCAGACGCAGACGTTCAGCTAAAACGTGACCTACGAGATGCCCAGCACACCTACGTTCCGGATTTCCTCAACCAAACCCAGGACTGCAGTTCCAGTGTTAAATTGGGTAAGTCTCAGCGTTTCCTTACTAGGAAAGACGACGCCACCATCAAGGTTTCCTGGCCTCACATGACAGCCCAACCACGTCCATTCGGAGCCGGCAAGGAAATAACTTATGACTCAATGACAATGAACGAATTCGTGGAAGGTTTTACATCAATTCTGTTGTCGAATGTATTATCTGATACTGAAAAGACAATGCGTTTACAACACCTGAACATGCTCATGAGATTTGCATCAGTCTACCCATGGGATGCTGTTTTAAAGTTTCATGGTGCATTTCTGCAAGATATCGAATGTGGTCGCCGATGCTGGGATAGTGATGGTCATGACCTCAAAGAACTGTATTTGTACCCACGTGCAGCCGAGATCAAGCAGGCCAAGCCAACGAAGTTCAAATCGACCAGTGTTAGTGACTCAACACAGTTTTGCTGGGCGTACAACCAGGAAAGTGGATGCAACGACAATATAAACTGCAAGTACAAGCATATCTGCAGTGCCTGTTACAAGTACCGGAAGACGACGGTAGAACATTCCAGAGTTAAATGTCCTCACAATGACCCGAAGTTCAGAGCGGAGACATCCAGAAACTTTGGAAAGAGAAGTCAGGTTAGAAATAGGAACTTTCCATCACATTATAATAATACTCGATTAAACTATACAAGTCAGAACAGTTCTTCCGTGGTCAATTTTGTTCATGAGGGTACTCAAACATTACCGTTGAAATGTATACATAATTTATGGAGGAATGGTTTCTCCTCACAAGCAACCAATGCATGTACATTAAGTAATGTTGATACTGAGATAAACCCTTACGAGAGTAAGTGTAATTTACATAATGATTCTCTTAGTTCTGAAGTGGTAGATGACAGGGACAAGTCAGTATATCCACACTGTTTCACTGAGAATAATAATTTGACATTACCACAAGAACCCAGTATAGATATTATCAATGACAATCAATCAGTGTCAGATATTCATCCATCTAGTTCCAAGTTTCCAGAAACAGAGATTGTCACACCCCTGAGAATTACCCATAATGATAATTTATCCTCCACCATAGTCACAGATAGTTGTCCAGTTTCTAAGTCTATTAATACAGTCTCCATCAAGGACAATAGTCAACATAGGCATATGAATCAACATTCAATAGATCCAAATGCATCGCATATGTCACTCAATGATCAGTCACCTACTTTGGATAATAGTACAACAAAGTTATCTACACAGCAGTGCACAGCCACTGCTCAATCACTTATAGTGCATTCTGACAATGGTGTTTTTTTCCTAATACTTTATCCACTAAGAATGGTACATGCTGTGACTACGCGGTTCCATTACCTAAACCAGTACAACACTTTGAACCAGGTTCCAACCAGGACTTCACAACCTCTCATAATACTTTATCGCAAGTTTGTACAGTACCTGCTATTGCAAACAATTTAATCGCTACTACTGATGAGGGTTACATCTCTGACACTACACTGAATCCAGAGGCTGATATTTTTCACCCCATTAGCACTAGTTTCACCACAGCTGGGTGGCCCCCTACATTGTCTCCTACAGCAGACATATTTATCACTGATCACGTCAAGGTCTACAATTCTTCATTACCTAACTATGAGGGCTTAAAAATCCCGGTTCAATCAAACTTATACATCCCCATTTGGAGAGCCAAACTGCAGTTTTACGATGACAAACAAGTATGTGATTTCCTTGAGTATGGGTGGCCACTGAATTACTCCTTAGAATCACATCCAAGTTCGGTGTTTACTAATCATCAATCAGCGTATACTTACTCAGATCATGTTGACAGGTACATCTATAAGGAGGTGTCACTGGGTGGTACAGTGGGCCCTTTCAGTCAGAACCCCTTTGATAAGGGAATCATGCTTTCACCACTTCAAACGGTGGAAAAGAAAAACTCCCTAGATAGACGAGTTGTCGTTGACCTGAGTTTCCCCCTAGGTCAGTCAGTGAACGATGGTATACCTACTGATAACTATTTGGATGGCCCTTTCTCACTGTCGTACCCTACTGTGGATAACCTCACTAATCTCATCAGAGAGAAAGGCCCAGGATGTTTTTTGTATAAAAGGGATTTAAGACGGGCTTACCGTCAAATTCCTGTTGATCCACATGATTACTTTTTACTTGGATATAGCTGGAAGGACATGATCTTTTTTGATACCAAATTGCCATTCGGGTTGAGAATGGCTTCTATTGCTTGTCAGCGCACTACCAATGCAGTGAGATATATTTTTGAACAAGAGGGCGGTAGGTGTGTTAACTATTTGGATGACTTTGGTGGGGTCGAGTCTCCTGACAAAGCCGAGCAGTCTTTTCAGCAGTTGGGGAAATTATTACAAGAACTTGGGTTGGAGGAATCACCGGAAAAAGCATGTCCCCCAGCCCCTGTCATGACATTCCTAGGTCGCCAGTTCAATACTATAGATATGACTATCAGAATCCCTGATGATAAACTTACAGAAATAAAACAATATCTACCCGAGTGGATGTCTCGTAAACGGGCCACCAAGAGAGACCTCCAGTCATTGATTGGCAGACTTGCCTTCTTATCTGGCTGTGTCCGGCCAGGCAGAGTATTTGTTTCTAGGCTCTTGGATACTTTACGCAAGTTACGCCGGAATCACCACCGTTTCCATGTTAACAAGGACATGAAGAAGGACATACAATGGTGGATATCCTTTTTGGACCAGTTTAATGGTGTTTCCATGATACCTACTGAGTATTGGTGTTCGGCAGATGAATTGCTTACCACTGACGCATGTCTTACTGGTGCCGGTGGTACATTTATGAATGAGTACTTTCACTGTCCTTTTCCTCCAGCTGTTATTAAACAGCATTATCACATCAGCTGCCTTGAAATCATGGCTGTTATGGTTGCTTGCAAACTCTGGGCGAACAAACTTAGCGGCCACCAAATACTCATCCAGTGTGACAATGAAGCCACAGTGCATGTTCTTAATGCTGGTCGTACAAGGGACCCTGTCATGCTAGATTGTGTCAGGGAGGTGTGGTTTGTTGCGGCAAAATACCAATTTCATATCAAGGCCATCCATATCGCTGGTTGTAACAACAGAAAAGCTGACATTCTGAGTCGTTGGGACAGTGATGATAATAGTTACCACAAATTTACCACTGCAGTTGGGGGTACACACATGACAGAGAGACCTGTTGATGGCACTCTCTTCAAATTCACTCATACCTGGTAATTCCTTTTCCCTCTCCACAGGATCAGAAGCCACCTTACCAGGACTAGCAGCACTTCAAAGGAAGTTGACGTTTACCATGTCTGCAGCTTACGCACAAGGCACCTTGAGGAATTTCCGTTCCCAATGGAAGACCTATTTCCTGTTTTGTATTTTCTACGGTTTGAAGCCGGTTCCAGCTTCACCCACAGTGTTATCATTGTTCATTCAATTTTTATCAGAGACAACAAAGAACATTGGTACTTTGAGAAATTACCTGAATGCCATTCGCATTTTACATGAACTGAACGGTTTTGATGGCCAAGTCATTCATCACTTATTCCTACATATGACGTTACAAGGCGTTTCACATCTCTACCCACAAGTTCCCAAACAAAAGTTAGCCATCACTATGGAAATTACTCATTAAAAAATGAAAGCTATGTCAACAGGCTTTATAGGATATATGTGCATTGTTATGGTTGATATATCAAAGGACATAAACTTTGAAGGGTGCATTCTATAGGTATGTCTTAATTACCAAATATCATTAATTATGTAGAATACCCATTGAAACCAAATATTATGCCAACAAACTTTGCTTAATATGGTTAGTGTATGTACTAAATGTTGTGGAATTGATGTGTGCATTCTTTAGATATGGCTTAATTACTGAACATCATTAATTATGCAAATTACTCATTAGAACTAAAGACTGTTCCAACTTGCTTTTTAAACATGTGTGCTTTTGTTATGGTTGTTGTACCAAATATTGACGTTTGCATTCACATAAGATATAGCCTAATTTCTACAAATCATTAATTATGCAAATTATTCATTTTAAAACTATAAGTTACATCAACAAACTATATGCGACATATGTCCTTTGTTATGGATAATGCATGTACAAAATCACGTTTAATTTGCAGAAAGCCTAATTTCTACCAAAAAAAAAAAAACATCGCTTATGCAAATGCCCGCTCATTAATATTACCAAAATCTAATCAGTTCTTGTGATTACCATATGGAAGATGTCAAGCAAATATCATTTTTATATATGCAGTGGTTTTTGAGGTATCGTGTCCAAAGACAGACAGACTGATGCATACTTCATTACTTACATACATACACATACATACACACACATACACACATACATACATACATACATACATACATACATACATACATACATCCATCCACACACACATACATACATACATACATACACACACACATACATACATACATACATACATACATACATACATACATACATACATACACACATACATACATACATACACACACACACGCTTACATGCACACACATGCAGACAGACAAACATACACACATACATACATATGTACGTACATGCATACATACATACATACACACATACATACATACATACATACATACATACATGTACATACATACATACATACATACATACACACACATGCATGCATACATACATACATACATACATACACACACACATGCATACATACATACATACATACATACATACATACATACATATATACATACACACACATGCATGTATGCATGCATATATACATACATATACACACACGCATACATGCACACAGACAGACAGACAGACATACATACATACATACATACATACATACATACATACATACACACGCATGCACGCATGCACGCACACACACACACACACACATGCACACACACATGCAGACAGGCAGACAGACAGACAGACAGACATATACACTTTTTTGCCATACTTCTGAACCTTATCAGTTCTGTTGTGCTAAAAAGACCTATGTTTTGCCTAATATACAGATACACATAATACAGAATATATGCAAATGTTGTGGCCCCTCCCAAATTATTCTTTTTTCTATGTTTACTTCATACGTTCTAATGGTAATATCTTGACTCATGAACTATTCAAAAGAGGTTTTACTTTTGTGCTAGGGTTTCATTATTGATATAAGTAAGATGTTATAATTGACCCAAGTGTTGCCCAATATGTACAGCTACACGAATCTATGGCCTGAATATATACAAATGTTTTGACCCCTGCCAAATTGTTATTATTTGTTTCTTTACTTAATGATTTTCGATGGTATTACTTTATATCAAGTAATATTCAAAACAAGTTTCATTTTGTTCCTAGGATCTTATTAAGTACTAGTAAGGGCTATCACTGTGTGTGCATCTATCACCGAAATGGATGTGGTTTTCTTGCATGGCAGGTATTATAAGGTCAATTTGGACATTAAATTACCATGGTTACAAGATAGCTATGTTCATAATGAAATCTATTTTGAGCTCCCCATATCTACATATATAAACATTAGAAATTACAATATTCAAAGTCAAAGTGTTAATAATTTGTCAGTGGTCACCATACGAACTCATGTTTTCCCTATTCTAATACATGGAAGGGCGTGGCCAGATTAGAATCACCATAATTGCCAAAAATGTAAACTGGTCCAAACACTTTTATATCATAATATGTTATACATATACTTATTTTCTATCCTCTGATACAAGGATTTGTAGATTAGTGTATATCTTGGAAGAAAAAAACAATTATCAATTAATTAATTTGTATCAATTTCTACATGTATAACCTATGTATTGGGTTAGTGTTAATTTAAACATTTAATTATCATAAATATTAGGTGTGCTCTGGAAAAGTTTTTGTATGACAGGATGCATTTATTATTGAATAATATATTCTGAAAATTTCATCAAGAAATTCCATCAAGGAATATATATAAACTATAGCTGATATGTACACACTCATTGAATTACTTTACAATATAATTTTTTGTTTAGATTTTAAAGATACATGTAGATGTCAAAGGTCAAAGGTCACCATATACAGGTACCATGGGTACATATATGAATATATTTATTAATACAAAGAAATACAACATTTGAGGAAATAGCATCAATATGTTGTTAGGTAAGTTAAACTATAGCTGCACAATAAATTAAGTAAACAAATCCAAACAAATAATGAAATAAATGGCAGGGATCCAAAGCTATTAGGTGTGACCTCTCTGACCTTTTTGTACAATGTTTAGTTACATTGGTCAGTAACGTCAAGGTCATAGGTTACTATATAGAGGTACTATGGGCATGTATGGAAATATATGTATACATGTGAAAAAATACAACTTATTTGGAAGATACATCAATTTGTTGTTTATTAAGTTAAACTATAGCCGAACACTAAATTCGGTCAAACAATTCACACACAGCTTCTATATGCTAGTATATTTTATTTATTTTATCACGTGTATGGAAATTTTAGTACAGCAGCATGGCTCATGATTTCGTTTAGTTGTTGACAATAAGGTGACCCCCTCCCCTTTATTCACTTTGTAAAAATGATGATTCACCCCCTTCATTGAGTCCCAAAATGAGGTGCCCCCCCCCCCGGGCCGTGAAAACTGATCTCTCCCTAATAAATTCATTTTAATTTTAAAAAACAAAGAGTTATTGAGGTCTCAAATGACAAACTCGGCTGTAGTGCTATGAATACAAAGCCAGTGTGCAGTAGTGTGTAGTGCTATGAATACAAAGCCAGTGTGCAGTAGTATGTAGTGATATGAATACAAAGCCAGTATGCAGTAGTATGTAGTGATATGAATACAAAGCCAGTGTGTAGTAGTATGTAGTGCTATGAATATACAGCCAGTGTGAAGTAGTATGTAGTGCTATGAATACAAAGCCAGTGTGCAGTAGTATGTAGTGCTATGAATATACAGCCAGTGTGAAGTAGTATGTAGTGCTATGAATACAAAGCCAGTGTGCAGTAGTGTGTAGTGCTATGAATATAAAGCCAGTGTGCAGTAGTATGTAGTGCTATGAATATACAGCCAGTATGAAGTAGTATGTAGTGCTATGAATACAAAGCCAGTATGTAGTAGTATGTAGTGATATGAATACAAAGCCAGTGTGCAGTAGTGTGTCCCTCACCAAACTGGAGGGCTAAATAAGCTCTCGCATAGCTATCCGATAGCTCTCAAAACTGAATTTTGGTGAAAAATAAGCTTTCGATAGCTATCACAGCTATTGAAGGCTAAGCTGAACAGTCATTGATGGCTAAGTGAACAAGATGTGAAGGCTAACCCAAACCTTCATAGCTATCACAGCCATTGACTGGTAGACTGTGAAGGCTAAGTCAGAGGGCTAAGGTAAAAATTAAGCCTCCGATAGCTATCACTGCTATTGAAGGCTCATTGAGAAAGATGTGAAGGCTAAACCCCCTTATCCTTCGAAGCTATCACAGCCTTCGATAGGTAAATTAACAAGTTGTGAAGGCTAAAACAGGCATCCACATAATAGCTATCAGAAATATTAACAGCCATATGTGAGCAAAGTAAAAAGCAAGCCATCGACAGAGGCATGAAGAAACATTGACTGATATAAAGCTCTGGATAGAACTTGAAGTTGCGAGTTGTTGGCACTTAAAGTGCAATTACCAATTTGTACAAAAGTCCAACCTTGTCAATATAACAGTAAAGAAGTCATTATTAATAATTACCAACAGAATTTGAATTTTAAAAACTAATGAGTTGCGATTCATCTAGTGTAATGTAAGTGTTTCTCAAAAAAATAAAAAAAATAAAAAAAGGAACTACAAGCTATACCCTCCCGCCTATAAAAAATATTATAATCTTAAAAAAATGTTAAAAAATAAAAATAAAATGGAATAAGTTAAAATAAAATGTTAAAAAATAAAAATAAAATGGAACTACATGCTAACCCCCCCCCCCCCAACGCCTATAAAACAATCTTCTAGTCTTAAAAAAATAAAATAAAATAAAATAAAAATAAAATGGAACTACAAGGTACCTCCCCCCCCTTTAGAGCAATCTTCTAGAGTCTCAGTATTTTGCCATGGACTAGAAGTAGAAGCTTGAAGACATTCATGCGTTTCGCTTGATCAGTGTTGCTTTTGCTTGATCACTGCGCTCATAAAACCAAATTATTCGCAACAGGCATCATTTTAATACAGTGTAAGTTCTCCGTGAAGGCTGTCATTATAATGAACATGCGTACGGTGGATGGGCAGAGGAGTTTACATTTAACAAACAACCAAACTGGTCATTGACCGTTAACCTTATGTAACATGTGTAAAGAGAGGGAAGTATGGTTGACCAAAGTAGATCTCTTAGGAAATGACATGACTATAGCAGCAACCTTAAAATGTGAATTCCCTGTCAAGTAACTCGATAACAGCGGGAAATACGTGTTTATTTCTGACTTTTACGACGGGATTGTGGTGTTCTACTCGCCAAAGTGACCAAGTAAGTAATATTTACTCAGTATTGCATGCCTTGTGCAGTCGAGAAATCCATGATTAACTGCTTTATTTTTTTCTTAGCCTTAATGTAGAATTACTTTGTCACTGTCTAAATTTACTGAACCTTTTCTGAGATTTCCTTACACTGATTGCCATGAACAGCACAGTAGATCCTAGCTCTTGAAATATGCACTCTGAGAACTCCGACGCATGGACTGAGATGTGTCAAATATGGCAGTGAATGCATACTTTTTCTGTATTTTATTTACTTATCTTTGTATGCTTTACCATGCTCGCTAAAGCATGATGTTACGCAATAAAGATTGATTGATTGTAATACTTTAAGTTTTTACACTCTTTATGGAACGGTGTTACGATGGCCTATGTAATATTTTTTGTGCAATATTAGTTGTGTTTTCTCTAAGCTTAGAATAGAATAGAACAATCAATTATAGTCTGACATGTATGAAAGTAACACTTCATTGTAGAAGACACTGAACAAATTGTATGTCGAGTTGTAACTGGCACTATAATTTTGTCTGTTTATCTCCACAGGGTACAAAGTCCATGAGACCACTTGTGATTCTAACAGAACACCCTGTTGAGTATAGTGATGTAAAAGTTAGTTCTGTTGGTCTGTTCGATGCAGAAAATAATGCTGCTAAAGCTAAGGATTATCGTGGTGAGTTGATTTTAATAATAACTTGTGTGGTCACCATACATGAGTGGAACAAATAACACATTTGTAAGTGATTGATGAATTTCTAACAAACCTTAAACAGTGTTAATCTTGCTGCATCATAGCAAAATAATTCTTGATTAACAGTGAACATTAAACAAGTAGAGATGGGTGGGGGGGGGGGTTGAGTATGAAATTCTTTGAATCTTCTCCTTTTACATGTTATATGTAAACAATGTGAATGATTTAACATTAAGAGTTGATTTTTTAAACAAACTACTTCAATGCCAACTCCTCATTTAGGTAGATTGTGCTGAAAGTTGGAGTGTATAACCACAATCTTGGTGTGTATTGTGAAATTAACGGTTTCTAGATGACAAGTTATATGTTTAACCTCAAATTTAAACATGAATCCTCCTTTATTATGGAAGAATTCTGGGAGAGTCTGTGTTGACACATTAAGATGTGATTTAAAAAGTGTATTACTGCCTGAGGTTTCATATATCTTGCATGTATTTTCGATATATTTCAGGATCGCTCATGAATTCTGTTCTTGGCCTTGTTTTTACAAGGCAAGAACTAATGAATAGCTGTGGTGTCAGGGTTTAAGGAGAGGCAAGGAGCGGCACAACTTACCTGTCCTAGATGTTCATAATATTGATACAGTCAGAGGTATGTTATATTTATATATATATTTATATAAAATTATGATAGGTAATTTCTAATAATATTGCAAATCTTGTATCTGTGAACTGATCTTGTTACAATATATTTTTTCAAAATGAACAATTATTTCCTAAATGTACCACATACAATTCATGAAATTAAAACAGAAAGTGGAATGTATTTGGCGTAGTTGTACAAGAAAATGTACCACAAAATTACTCCATGTGCCTACATGTACATGTATCAGCAGTTTCTAAACTTTTGTGTATACTTACATACAGTGTACATCAGTATCATACATTGAGTGATTATATATATTTTCTTTTTCTTTCAGTGTACCTTGCTGCAAAAGCTAAAGATACAACTTGGACGTGATGCCTAATAAAACTTTCAATGAAAAAATCCCAGCAGAGGTCGGTAATTCAAAATGGTACTGAAATGCTTTAATTGAAAAAAAAAGTAAATATAAAGAGGAAAAAAATTGACCCCCCCCCCAAAAAAAAAAAAAATAAATAAATTCTAGCGTATTGGTGAGATTGTTCATGAAGACATATGAACTTTCAATGAGTTTCAGTGCCTAATTTTGAAATACTGATCTGTGTTCAATATTGATAATAAGTGACAATTTTGTAACATTCATTATTTTGAGAAAATGTTTCAATGTCTTCTTCTGACTTATTGAACTATGGTACAATATTGATTTCCAATTACATTATTTGTAACTTTTGATTGTCTTATTGAGCTGTTGTTCCTTATACTGCCTCTCCTGACATTTATATTTCAAACAACGTCGATTCTGATTTTCAATGGTTCCTATTATCAGATATGTGTTGCACCAATCTGATTTTTTTTAAAAATGAAATAAATATAGTATTATCGCTTAAATTTGTTTCGTTTACAGTGGTATATGCTTTTGTATGGCTTCTACTTACAGAACTTTGTGCATTTTGGTGAAAATATTGTTTGATAGTCAAGGTATTTGTAGCTATTTAAAGATCCCAGCTAACAATCATTTACTAAGTTGCTAGTGCATATTTCTCTACTACATCTTGATGGTAAGAGTGGTTGCTATCCAGTTTATTATTGAAGCATACTTGGCTTGCAACTGACAGACACTCGTACACTCAAGGTTGGATATTTTGACAAGTACAATAACTTGAACAGAATATCTATCAGCAGGTACGTGATAGCTATCAGATGGTAAGTAAGCCTTCTCTTATCATAGTTCATGCTCTGAGAATAGCTATCGGAAGGCTAATTCGTGTTCTGAGAATAGCTATCGGAAGGCTTAGCTATATATCTCTCGTCATGTAAAATACCCCCTAAGAATGGATAGCTATCGATAGGAAAATAGCTATCTACAGGTATATGATAGCTATCAATGGCTGAGCAATCCACCTCATTTACATAAAATGATAGCTATCAATGATATAGCTATCAATGATAGCTATCGACGGCTAAGTTAGCCTTCTCATTTAAATAATTCGTGCTCTCACAGAGCTAAGGTATAGCTATCGGAAGGCTAACTAGCTCTCGATGGCTAAGTAGATACCTGCCTCTACTGTGTCTGAGGGTTATCACCACCTTGATGATAGCTATCAAAGTCTTCCTTGGATAGCTATCGAAGGGTAGTCTTTGACAGCTTTCTGAGAGCTAATGGAAGCTTTCCTGTTTGGTGAGGGTCATAAAGTATGCGTCTTTGGCTATCGCTGCCATATATAACAATGTATACATTATTAGGGATATGATACGCGTCACATTAAAATGGGTAACTTTATTTCAAAGCAAAGGCAGATTGAATCTACTACCACTAGTACAGACTACACTTATTGGTGTATTAACTGTGTAAAAAGCAACCTGAAATATTCAGGGGTTTTAATTGCATGGGTCATAAAGTATGCGTCTTCGGCTATAGCTGCCATATATAACAATGTGTACATAGGGAATTGTACATGATACGCGTCATATTAAAATGTGTAATTTTATTTCAAAGCAGAGGCAGATTGAATCTTGCTATTACCACTAGTACAGACTACACTTATTGGTGTATTAACTATGTAAAAAGCAATCTGAAATATTCAGGGGTTTTAATGGCATGGGTCATAAAGTATGCGTCTTTGGCTATGCCATATATAGCAATGTATACATAGGGAATATACATGATACGCGTCACATTAAAATGGGTATCTAACTTTATTTCAAAGCAGAGGCAGATTGAATCTTGCTACTACCACTAGTACAGACTACACTTATTGGTGTATTAACTGTGTAAAAAGCAATCTGAAATATTCAGGGGTTTTAATGGCATGGGTCATAAAGTATGCGTCTTTGGATATAGCTGCCATATATAACAATGTGTATCATAGGGAATTGTACATGATACGCGTCATATTAAAATGGGTAATTTTATTTCAAAGCAGAAGCAGATTGAATCTTGCTACTACCACTAGTACAGACTACACTGACTGGTGTATTAACTATGCAATAAGCAATCTGAAATATTCAGGGGTTTTAATTGCATGGGTCATAAAGTATGCGTCTTTGCTAACTGCCATATATATCAATGTATACATAGGGAATTAATAGACATGATACGCGTCATATTAAAATGGGTATCTTTATTTCAAAGCAAAGGCAGATTGAATCTTGCTACTACCACTAGTACAGACTACACTTATTGGTGTATTAACTGTGTAAAAAGCAATCTGAAATATTCAGGGGTTTTAATTGCATGGGTCATAAAGTATGCGTCTTTGGCTATAGCTGCCATATATAACAATGTGTACATACGGAATTATACATGATACGCGTCATATTAAAATGGGTAACTTTATTTCAAAGCAGAGGCAGATTGAATCTTGCTACTACCACTAGTACAGACTACACTTATTGGTGTATTAACTATGCAATAAGCAATCTGAAATATTCAGGGGTTTTAATTGCATGGGTCATAAAGTATGCGTCTTTGCTTACTGCCATATATCAATGTATATATAGGGAATTAATAGATATGATACGCATCATATTAAAATGGGTATCTTTATTTCAAAGCAGAGGCAGATTGAATCTTGCTACTACCACTAGTACAGACTACACTGATTGGTGTATTAACTATGTAAAAAGCAATCTGAAATATTCAGGGGTTTTAATGGCATGGGTCGATCATAAAGTATGCGTCTTTGGCTAGCTGCCATATATAAAGCATAATGCATATGATAAGGCGTCATATTAAAATGGGTATCTTTATTTCAAAGCAGAAGCAGATTGAATCTTGCTACTACCACTAGTACAGACTACACTTATTGGTGTATTAACTGTGTAAAAAGCAATCTGAAATATTCAGGGGTTTTAATGGCATGGGTCATAAAGTATGCGTCTTTGGCTATGCCATATATAGCAATGTATACATAGGGAATATACATGATACGCGTCACATTAAAATGGGTATCTAACTTTATTTCAAAGCAGAGGCAGATTGAATCTTGCTACTACCACTAGTACAGACTACACTTATTGTTGTATTAACTGTGTAAAAAGCAATCTGAAATATTCAGGGGTTTTAATGGCATGGGTCATAAAGTATGCGTCTTTGGATATAGCTGCCATATATAACAATGTGTATCATAGGGAATTGTACATGATACGCGTCATATTAAAATGGGTAATTTTATTTCAAAGCAGAGGCAGATTGAATCTTGCTACTACCACTAGTACAGACTACACTGACTGGTGTATTAACTATGCAATAAGCAATCTGAAATATTCAGGGGTTTTAATTGCATGGGTCATAAAGTATGCGTCTTTGCTAACTGCCATATATATCAATGTATAGGGAATTAATAGATATGATACGCGTCATATTAAAATGGGTATCTTTATTTCAAAGCAAAGGCAGATTGAATCTTGCTACTACCACTAGTACAGACTACACTTATTGGTGTATTAACTGTGTAAAAAGCAATCTGAAATATTCAGGGGTTTTAATTGCATGGGTCATAAAGTATGCGTCTTTGGCTATAGCTGCCATATATAACAATGTGTACATACGGAATTATACATGATACGCGTCATATTAAAATGGGTAACTTTATTTCAAAGCAGAGGCAGATTGAATCTTGCTACTACCACTAGTACAGACTACACTGACTGGTGTATTAACTATGCAATAAGCAATCTGAAATATTCAGGGGTTTTAATTGCATGGGTCATAAAGTATGCGTCTTTGCTAACTGCCATATATATCAATGTATAGGGAATTAATAGATATGATACGCGTCATATTAAAATGGGTATCTTTATTTCAAAGCAGAGGCAGATTGAATCTTGCTACTACCACTAGTACAGACTACACTTATTGGTGTATTAACTGTGTAAAAAGCAATCTGAAATATTCAGGGGTTTTAATTGCATGGGTCATAAAGTATGCGTCTTTGGCTATAGCTGCCATATATAACAATGTGTACATACGGAATTATACATGATACGCGTCATATTAAAATGGGTAACTTTATTTCAAAGCAGAGGCAGATTGAATCTTGCTACTACCACTAGTACAGACTACACTTATTGGTGTATTAACTATGCAATAAGCAATCTGAAATATTCAGGGGTTTTAATTGCATGGGTCATAAAGTATGCGTCTTTGCTTACTGCCATATATCAATGTATATATAGGGAATTAATAGATATGATACGCATCATATTAAAATGGGTATCTTTATTTCAAAGCAGAGGCAGATTGAATCTTGCTACTACCACTAGTACAGACTACACTGATTGGTGTATTAACTATGTAAAAAGCAATCTGAAATATTCAGGGGTTTTAATGGCATGGGTCATAAAGTATGCGTCTTTGGCTAGCTGCCATATATAAAGCATAATGCATATGATAAGGCGTCATATTAAAATGGGTATCTTTATTTCAAAGCAGAAGCAGATTGAATCTTGCTACTACCACTAGTACAGACTACACTTATTGGTGTATTAACTGTGTAAAAAGCAACCTGAAATATTCAGGGGTTTTAATTGCATGTGTCATAAAGTATCCGTCTTTGGCTAGCTGCCATATATAGCAATACATAGGGAATACACATATGATACGTGTCATATTAAAATGGGTAACTTTATTTCAAAGCAGAGGCAGATTGAATCTTGCTACTACCACTAGTACAGACTACACTTATTGGTGTATTAACTGTGTCAAAAGCAATCTGAAATATTCAGGGGTTTTAATTGCATGGGTCATAAAGTATCCGTCTTTGGCTAGCTGCCATATATAGCAATACATAGGGAATACAAATATGATACGCGTCATATTAAAATGGGTAACTTTATTTCAAAGCAGAGGCAGATTGAATCTTGCTACTACAACTAGTACAGACTACACTTATTGGTGTATTAACTGTGTAAAAAGCAACCTGAAATATAAAGGGGTTTTAATTGCATGGGTCATAAAGTATGATTCTTTGGCTGGCTGCCATATATAAAGCAAAGCATGATAAGGTGTCATATTAAAATGGGTATTTTTTATTTCAAAGCTGAGGCAGATTGAATCTTGCTACTACAACTAGTACAGACTACACTTATTGGTGTATTAACTGTGTAAAAAGCAACCTGAAATATTCTGGGGTTTTAATTGCATGGGTCATAAAGTATGCGTCTTTGGCTAGCTGTATATAGCAATGTATACATATGGAATACATGATATACGTCGCGTCATATTAAAATGGGTAACTTTATTTCAAAGTAGAGGCAGATTGAATCTTGCTACTACCACTAGTACAGACTACACTTATTGGTGTATTAACTATGTAAAAAGCAATCTGAAATATTCAGGGGTTTTAATGGCATGGGTCATAAAGTATGCGTCTTTGCTAATTACTGCCATATATGTATACATAGGGAATTCATAGATATGATACGCGTCATATTAAAATGGGTATCTTTATTTCAAAGCAAAGGCAGATTGAATCTTGCTACTACCACTAGTACAGACTACACTGATTGGTGTATTAACTGTTTAAAAAGCAACCTGAAATATTCAGGGGTTTTAATTGCATGGGTCATAAAGTATGCGTCTTTGGCTAGCTGCCATATATAGCAATGTATACATAGGGAATATACATGATACGCGTCATATTAAAATGGGTAACTTTATTTCAAAGCAGAGGCAGATTGAATCTTGCTACTATCACTAGTACAGACTACACTTATTGGTGTATTAACTATGCAATAAGCAATCTGAAATATTCAGGGGTTTTAATTATTATTATTATTATTATTATTACTTTATTATCCCTCACGGGGAAATTTGTCTTGCAACAACACAGAAAAGCATACATATAATCTTACACATTAAAGTAGTACTAAGAACAACAAAAGTACGAAGACAATAAAAACTGTGTAAAAGACTACATAAAAACATTCACATTCCTTTACTTCTTACATTCTCTGGTTAAGTATTCTGATGGCAGAAGGTACGTAACTGAGCCGAGCACGACGTGTTCTCAAGGATAAAATTCGATACCTGCGACCCGAGGGAAGCATCTCAAAATACTGAACTAAGGCATGGGAAGGGTCATTGGTAATTTTTGTGGCTTTAACAAGTGCTCGTTTTCCATATAATGATTTCATGCTTTTACATTCAGTTCCACATATTTTAGTACAGGTATTGACAACTGTCTGTAATTTGTTAACATTTGAAACAGTCAACCCTCCAAACCAGCTTAGAAACGAAAAGGTAACTACACTCTCAATGTGGCTAGAGTAGAATGCTTTCAATATATCTGGTCTAATATTCAGTGATCTTAGTTTACGCAGTAAGTACATTCGCTGTTGGCATTTCTTATATACAGCATCGGTGTTCTGTTGGAATGTAAGTTTGTCATCAATGAGTGTTCCTAGGTAGCGGTATATTGAAACACGTTCTACAACCTCAGAGTTAATTTCAAGTGCTTTAACTTCCCTTCTAGATCTACTAAAGTCAATTACCATTTCTTTTGTTTTCTTTGTGTTTAATTCTAGATAATTGTCCTCACACCACTGTTTTAAGTGGTGCACTTGATTTTCAAAGTGTTTTTCATCATTTGAGTAATCTCCAAATGCTGTATCATCAGCATATTTGACCATCTGTCCCTTTTCACTTGTGCTTTTAAGATCATTTGTGTACAAAGTAAACAGAACAGGAGAGATTACCGAGCCCTGGGGTGCGCCAGTAGACGTACTGCGCATACTAGACACTGTTGCGGACGGATTACGATTATTCATACCTATTGCATTTACTCTTACATATTGCCGTCTGTTAGTTAGAAAATCTAACACCCAGAGTATTATGTTGGGGTTTACATTCATTGCATTTAACTTGTTCACCATCAGATGTGGCTGTATGGTGTTGAAAGCTGATGAAAAGTCAACGAATAGAATACGGACAAAAGACTTGGGTTGTTCCAGATGGGAAAGGGCTTGATGTAATAGGGCTATAACAGCATCTTCAACTGATCTGTTAGCTCTGTACGCAAATTGAAGTGGGTCAGTAAGATTCTTAACTTGGTCAGTAATGCGAGTTAAAACAATACTTTCGAGACATTTCATAACAATGGATGTAAGAGCTATTGGTCTGTAATCGTTTAGCTTAGTGGGATTGTTGTGCTTAGGAACAGGTGAAATGGCCGATGTTTTCCACAGACTTGGAATAGTATGTGTTGATATAGACCAATTGAAAAGTGTAGTGAAGATACTAGCCACTTCTAGATGACAATGACGAAGGAATCTACCAGATATATTATCAGGACCCTGTGCTTTTCTAGGATTAATGCGCTTTAACTTTAAACTAACCTCCATCTCTGATATTTGTGGCATATCTGATTGCTCTAATTTACTTGTTACAATATTTCTAGCATTCTCTTGTTGCTGTTGGAAGTTATGTGTGTCAAAACGACAATAGAAATCATTCAGTTCATTAGCGAATGTCTTTGCTTCTACCACTTCCGTCTTCCTGTTCGTTTTTTCCTGTTTACCAGAAAGAACAGCAAGGCCATTCCATGCTTTCCTCAAATCACCGGACTGGAACTGACTTTCAATTTTCATTTTGTACCTGTCTTTGCAATCGCGTATCTCTTGTTTTAATTTCCTTTGCAGACACTTTCCATCAGAGACCCTACCTTCAGCGAAAGCAATTGCTTTCTCCTTCAACAGGTGTTTTAAGTTAGACGTAACCCAGGGTTTATTATTAGCGTACGTTTTTATTATCCTTTTCTCTACTAGCATGTCTTCACAAAACTTAAGGTAGTCTGTTATTATATCTGTTGATCTTTCAAGGGAGTTGTTTTCTGTGAGAACTGACCAATCTGTACTGGCTAGACATCCTTGAAGATCCTCGATTGATTGTTGAGACCTATCTGAACTGACCTAGTCTGTGGTTTGTTTTGTTTAAGTTTTTGTCGGTAGGTAGGTATCAGGTGCACTGCATTATGATCACCAGTGCTCAGCGGTGACTTCCTGATGGCTTTATAGGCGTTGATGATATTTGAATAACAAAGATCCAGGGTTTTTGCTTTACGAGTATAACAGGTGACATACTGGTGATAGTTCGGGAGCTGATTGGATAGTGAACAAGAGTTGAAGTCTCCTAGCACTAGTTTAGGCGAATCTGGTGACAGGGTTTCCTGTCGATCAACTACTTTACGAATAATTGCTGCGGCACTTGCGGTATCAGCTGATGGTGGGATGTACACAACTACGGCAAATATCAGGCCAAACTCCCTTGGAAGATAGTATGGTCTGAATGACATACACAGTAGTTCAATATCCTTTGTGCAGATGCTTTCTCTAACTTGTATTTCTTTACACCATTTCGCATTAACATAGATGCATACTCCACCACCGATGGCTTTCCCTGTTACGTCATGATCCCGATCTGTCCTGAATTGCATGGGTCATAAAGTATAGGTCTTTGCTAACTGCCATATATATCAATGTATACATAGGGAATTAATAGATATGATACGCGTCATATTAAAATGTGTTTCTTTATTTCAAAGCAAAGGCAGATTGAATCTTGCTACTACCACTAGTACAGACTACACTGACTGGTGTATTAACTATGTAAAAAGCAATCTGAAATATTCAGGGGTTTTAATGGCATGGGTCATAAAGTATGCGTCTTTGGCTAGCTGCCATATATAGCAATGTATACATAGGGAATATACATGATACGCGTCACATTAAAATGGGTAACTTTATTTCAAAGCAGAGGCAGATTGAATCTTGCTACTACCACTAGTACAGACTACACTTATTGGTGTATTAACTGTGTAAAAAGCAATCTGAAATATTCAGGGGTTTTAATGGCATGGGTCATAAAGTATGCGTCTTTGGATATAGCTGCCATATATAACAATGTGTATCATAGGGAATTATACATGATACGCGTCATATTAAAATGGGTAATTTTATTTCAAAGCAGAGGCAGATTGAATCTTGCTACTACCACTAGTACAGACTACACTTATTGGTGTATTAACTATGCAATAAGCAATCTGAAATATTCAGGGGTTTTAATTGCATGGGTCATAAAGTATGCGTCTTTGCTAACTGCCATATATACCAATGTATACATAGGGAATTAATAGATATGATACGCGTCATATTAAAATGGGTATCTCTATTTCAAAGCAAAGGCAGATTGAATCTTGCTACTACCACTAGTACAGACTACACTTATTGGTGTATTAACTGTGTAAAAAGCAATCTGAAATATTCAGGGGTTTTAATTGCATGGGTCATAAAGTATGCGTCTTTGGCTATAGCTGCCATATATAACAAAGTGTGCATACGGAATTATACATGATACGCGTCATATTAAAATGGGTAACTTTATTTCAAAGCAGAGGCAGATTGAATCTTGCCAATACCACTAGTACAGACTACACTTATTGGTGTATTAACTATGCAATAAGCAATCTGAAATATTCAGGGGTTTTAATTGCATGGGTCATAAAGTATGCGTCTTTGCTTACAGCCATATATCAATGTATATATAGGGAATTAATAGATATGATACGCATCATATTAAAATGGGTATCTTTATTTCAAAGCAGAGGCAGATTGAATCTTGCTACTACCACTAGTACAGACTACACTGATTGGTGTATTAACTATGTAAAAAGCAATCTGAAATATTCAGGGGTTTTAATGGCATGGGTCATAAAGTATGTGTCTTTGGCGAGCTGCCATATATAAAGCATAATGCATATGATAAGGCGTCATATTAAAATGGGTATCTTTATTTCAAAGCAGAAGCAGATTGAATCTTGCTACTACCACTAGTACAGACTACACTTATTGGTGTATTAACTGTGTAAAAAGCAACCTGAAATATTCAGGGGTTTTAATTGCATGTGTCATAAAGTATCCGTCTTTGGCTAGCTGCCATATATAGCAATACATAGGGAATACACATATGATACGTGTCATATTAAAATGGGTAACTTTATTTCAAAGCAGAGGCAGATTGAATCTTGCTACTACCACTAGTACAGACTACACTTATTGGTGTATTAACTGTGTAAAAAGCAATCTGAAATATTCAGGGGTTTTAATTGCATGGGTCATAAAGTATCCGTCTTTGGCTAGCTGCCATATATAGCAATACATAGGGAATACACATATGATACGCGTCATATTAAAATGGGTAACTTTATTTCAAAGCAGAGGCAGATTGAATCTTGCTACTACAACTAGTACAGACTACACTTATTGGTGTATTAACTGTGTAAAAAGCAACCTGAAATATAAAGGGGTTTTAATTGCATGGGTCATAAAGTATGATTCTTTGGCTGGCTGCCATATATAAAGCAAAGCATGATAAGGCGTCATATTAAAATGGGTATTTTTTTATTTCAAAGCTGAGGCAGATTGAATCTTGCTACTACAACTAGTACAGACTACACTTATTGGTGTATTAACTGTGTAAAAAGCAACCTGAAATATTCTGGGGTTTTAATTGCATGGGTCATAAAGTATGCGTCTTTGGCTAGCTGTATAAAGCAATGTATACATATGGAATACATGATATACGTCGCGTCATATTAAAATGGGTAACTTTATTTCAAAGTAGAGGCAGATTGAATCTTGCTACTACCACTAGTACAGACTACACTTATTGGTGTATTAACTATGTAAAAAGCAATCTGAAATATTCAGGGGTTTTAATGGCATGGGTCATAAAGTATGCGTCTTTGCTAATTACTGCCATATATGTATACATAGGGAATTCATAGATATGATACGCGTCATATTAAAATGGGTATCTTTATTTCAAAGCAAAGACAGATTGAATCTTGCTACTACCACTAGTACAGACTACACTGATTGGTGTATTAACTGTTTAAAAAGCAACCTGAAATATTCAGGGGTTTTAATGGCATGGGTCATAAAGTATGCGTCTTTGGCTATAGATGCCATATATAGCAATGTATACATAGGGAATATACATGATACGCGTCACATTAAAATGGGTAACTTTATTTCAAAGCAGAGGCAGATTGAATCTTGCTACTACCACTAGTACAGACTACACTTATTGGTGTATTAACTGTGTAAAAAGCAATCTGAAATATTCAGGGGTTTTAATGGCATGGGTCATAAAGTATGCGTCTTTGGATATAGCTGCCATATATAACAATGTGTATCATAGGGAATTATACATGATACGCGTCATATTAAAATGGGTAATTTTATTTCAAAGCAGAGGCAGATTGAATCTTGCTACTACCACTAGTACAGACTACACTTATTGGTGTATTAACTATGCAATAAGCAATCTGAAATATTCAGGGGTTTTAATTGCATGGGTCATAAAGTATGCGTCTTTGCTAACTGCCATATATACCAATGTATACATAGGGAATTAATAGATATGATACGCGTCGTATTAAAATGGGTATCTCTATTTCAAAGCAAAGGCAGATTGAATCTTGCTACTACCACTAGTACAGACTACACTTATTGGTGTATTAACTGTGTAAAAAGCAATCTGAAATATTCAGGGGTTTTAATTGCATGGGTCATAAAGTATGCGTCTTTGGCTATAGCTGCCATATATAACAAAGTGTACATACGGAATTATACATGATACGCGTCATATTAAAATGGGTAACTTTATTTCAAAGCAGAGGCAGATTGAATCTTGCTACTACCACTAGTACAGACTACACTTATTGGTGTATTAACTATGCAATAAGCAATCTGAAATATTCAGGGGTTTTAATTGCATGGGTCATAAAGTATGCGTCTTTGCTTACTGCCATATATCAATGTATATATAGGGAATTAATAGATATGATACGCATCATATTGAAATGGGTATCTTTCAAAGCAGAGGCAGATTGAATCTTGCTACTACCACTAGTACAGACTACACTGATTGGTGTATTAACTATGTAAAAAGCAATCAGAAATATTCAGGGGTTTTAATTGCATGGGTCATAAAGTATGCGTCTTTGGCTATAGCTGCCATATATAAAGCACAATGCATATGATAAGGCGTCATATTAAAATGGGTATCTTTATTTCAAAGCAGAAGCAGATTGAATCTTGCTACTACCACTAGTACAGACTACACTTATTGGTGTATTAACTGTGTAAAAAGCAACCTGAAATATTCAGGGATTTTAATTGCATGGGTCATAAAGTATCCGTCTTTGGCTAGCTGCCATATATAGCAATAGGGAATACACATATGATACGCGTCATATTAAAATGGGTAACTTTATTTCAAAGCAGAGGCAGATTGAATCTTGCTACTACAACTAGTACAGACTACACTTATTGGTGTATTAACTGTGTAAAAAGCAACCTGAAATATAAAGGGGTTTTAATTGCATGGGTCATAAAGTATGATTCTTTGGCTGGCTGCCATATATAAGCAAAGCATGATATAAGGCGTCATATTAAAATGGGTATTTTTTATTTCAAAGCTGAGGCAGATTGAATCTTGCTACTACAACTAGTAGAGACTACACTTATTGGTGTATTAACTGTGTAAAAAGCAACCTGAAATATTCAGGGGTTTTAATTGCAAGGGTCATAAAGTATGCGTCTTTGGCTAGCTGCCATATATAACAATGTATACATAGGGATATGATACGCGTCATATTAAAATGGGTAACTTTATTTCAAAGCAGAGGCAGATTGAATCTTGCTACTACCACTAGTACAGACTACACTTATTGTTGTATTAACTGTGTAAAAAGCAACCTGAAATATTCTGGGGTTTTAATTGCATGGGTCATAAAGTATGCGTCTTTGGCTAGCTGCCATATATAGCAATGTATACATATGGAATACATGATATACGTCGCGTCATATTGAAATGGGTATTAACTTTATTTCAAAGTAGAGGCAGATTGAATCTTGCTACTACCACTAGTACAGACTACACTTATTGGTGTATTAACTATGTAAAAAGCAATCTGAAATATTCAGGGGTTTTAATGGCATGGGTCATAAAGTATGCGTCTTTGCTAATTACTGCCATATATATGTATACATAGGGAATTCATAGATATGATACGCGTCATATTAAAATGGGTATCTTTATTTCAAAGCAAAGGCAGATTGAATCTTGCTACTATCACTAGTACAGACTACACTTATTGGTGTATTAACTATGCAATAAGCAATCTGAAATATTCAGGGGTTTTAATTGCATGGGTCATAAAGTATGCGTCTTTGCTAACTGCCATATATATCAATGTATACATAGGGAATTAATAGATATGATACGCGTCATATTAAAATGTATCTTTATTTCAAAGCAAAGGCAGATTGAATCTTGCTACTACCACTAGTACAGACTACACTGACTGGTGTATTAACTGTTTAAAAAGCAACCTGAAATATTCAGGGGTTTTAATGGCATGGTTCATAAAGTATGAGTCTTAAATTTGGCTATAGCTGCCATATATCCAGGTATATAATAGTACTCCAAAAGGGTATCTGCGACTTGGAAGTGCGCCTCGTACAAACTCAAAAATGATGTCTGCGCCTGGTCGTACAACGTATCTCCGACTGGTCGTACAACGTATCTCCGATCGGTCATACAACACGAGTGCGATTGGTCTTTGCTTTCCGAAGTCCGTCATTTCCAAATACCCAAATACCCTGGTTTGGTGCGTGAATGTTTACTAGACTATAATCATACTACGATATTTCAATTTGATAAAGAATGCGATCGCATGCGATAGTTGAAGCCGTGTAAAAAAAATCAAGCGTGTTCTTTCTTCCGAATCACCATGTACCACTCTATAAATATGTCATGCGTCACATCGTGTCGTTCTAAATTCGATGAGTTCGAAAATGTCATGGATTTACAACCCACATGGTTCTTTATCGATATCTGTGTTAGATAAAAAATGACGTCAGTATTTTCCCTCGTGCTAACAGTTTATTACTGCAATCATTCAATAGACCCTTGTCTCGGTGAGAGTGTGGTATGCGAAACATGCCATCGATGTACACATGCGTTGATCGACGTACTAACGGGAGGTGGGGGCCCCGGGAGGGGTCACTTTCATTCCGCACTTCGGAGTTGTGGTCCCGTGTACACGGTGTCGGTAAGCTCCCTCTGAACTTTGTCGATAGGCAACGCAATGCTGCGACAATCGTATGAAGGACGTCGTCGGCACCGACATTTGATTCTTTCCCAGATAGCACACCTGTGGTGGGCCAACGTTGGCCCAACGAAAGTAGATCAGTTGGGCCAACGTCAGGAATTGAGGTCGGCCCAACGTTGGCTCACTGGTGGCAAGAAATAGGTTGGCACAACGTTGGCCCAACTTTGGACACTGGCAAGGTTGGCCCAACGTTGGCCCAACAGTGGCAAGAAATAGGTAGGTACAACGTTGGCCCAACTTTGGCCCAACATTGCTAATTGGTGGTAAGGTTGGCCCAACGTTGGGCCACTGTTGGCCCAATGGTGCTTCACTGCATAATGGCAAGCTGCCCACAGATCTATCAGAGATTCCATACAGGGCTGAATGTGATTCAAATACACTAAACAAGACACAAAATATTGGATTTTATCAAATATTTATTGCTAGTGTACAAGTAATGATATTACACAGTTCCCGCTTTTTTTTTCTTTTCTTTTTTTGAATATTTGGAAATATCTAAAACTTATCTTAAATGTAATTGTGTGTGGAATGTATGACATCTTGCTAACAGAGTTCAAAGTAATAAAGGCTGTAGACATGGCAGAATTTATAACAAGCGACCTATCGGTCAGAATAGCTCCGCTGTTTGTTTTTTTTATTTTATTTTTTATTTTGGTGACATGTAGAAGTGGTTCAGTTCTTCAGCTCTTTACTATGCAGTTTTGTTTTAGCGATGCAATAAAGTGGTTAGTGGTTTCATATGATGTCTCACTATAAAACACATTTTACACAGAAGTTGGTAATGTATTGTACTTTTATACCATAGTCACCATTTTATAACAAAAATCTACAGTTATGAAAAATTGCACAAAATCTCAGAAAAAAATGACTGGGAAATGCACACAAGAAAAAGAAAAAAAAGAGGATTTTGAGGTTGGCTATAAATAATTCCAGTGTCTTACAGCTTTAACCCTGGAAAATTTTAATGATGAATGAAATAAACTAGGGATCTAAAATAATTTTGAGGCAATTTGAATTTCAATTTTCTAACAAATTTACCAAGTCAACAACATTCAACTTGTACTAGTTGTAGTAGATATATATATAGGGAAGAAATGTATTAATCGCCATCTTAGTTTCCGTACGGCGACAATCCCCAAGTACCGGAAAGAGAGTCATTCTCAGCCATTGACAGGGTTCGACACTGGAGTAAAAAAGTCACTATCCCACAGGACTAGTAAAATTGATAACGTAGTAGTCCTGCAAAAAATCTGGTGGTCCTATCTTTAAGTGCTTTCGCTTGTTCACTTAGGCTCTTCATCTCTCTTAGTTTTTGCTCAACTTCTAATTCACTTTTCCAAACCCCATATTTATTTCAAACCGTGTGTTGTAATTGAACTGTCTATTTCTTTGTAGTTGTTTGTGCATCATCAACTCCTTACTGTAATTTTGTTCTCTTTTTTATGTTTTGGAGCTTCTTCTCTTTTTTGTTGCTTTCTGTGAGTAGTTTGTCTTAATTGGGGGGGGGGGTAATAAGATGTTATGTGGTTTTTTCTAGCTCATAACATTTCTGGTACACATTGATCTAACTATTGCATTTTTAAAAGACAAAAAATTACCTTCCCATGGAGCAAGTCTTTATAGTGTTGTCCTTAGTGCATATTAGAATGTATTTACAACATAAAAATAAATAAATTTGAAGGTTACCAGCAGTTACAGCAAAATTTTGTTACTAATTACATGTACAAGTCACTTCGTCTATTTTCGTGTCTATGTACTTCCGGGTTGACATAAACGTTAAACGTGATACAGTCGGCCCTATAATTACTAAGAAATGACAAAACCGTTCGCAAAATAAAGTTCAGGATTTTAATTTTTCAAACTGAATATCAATATCCACTACACATTCAATAACTGGTTTCGCGTATTTAGAAATGTGCCCCACACGGAACACGGAATCGTACCGTGTCAGTGTTACTAACTAAGTTAGCAGTTTCATTGTAGGCTGTAAGTTGTACCGGTAAAAAAAACGATCATCACATCATGTAGGAAGTACAAAAACATAGAACACGTTGTTTTCTTGCTGAATAAACTCACTGAAATAACAACACGGTCAAATCGCGTCTTCGATTTTGACAGCCACCATTGTTATGATTGAGCTTCACTTACTTCCGTTGAACGTGGCCAGTACAGTGTAGAGGCCAGCCTTACCCTTATTATACACAAATCATCGTACAACTAATTTTATTGGCTATAATATTAGCTACATTTGAAAGGTCTCACTTGATTGGCTCATCCTTCGCTATTCCCGTTTTCAAGAGACACCCCGCCAGAATAAAGTGCCACGTAGTACAGCAATGGCGCGAGATCGCCTGTTGGGCGACTTTCCCACCGGGTGTGCTTTTCGAAAACTACACAACACATGCTTTTATGACACGGAATCATAGAAAATCTACCCCGTTTCCAAACTAATCGTAATTTTATCGCGAATAGACAACCGGAGTTGGTCAAAATAGCAAATTAAAAATCAAATGAATTTTACTATGACCGTGAATTCATCATATAGCCGGTGGTTTGAATTCTGAGCTCCCTACTAATATACCTATCACAGAAAGTTACTCGACTCGCGGGATAGCGTGTACGTGTATGTCGAACCCTTGCTATACGTTACAGCAGCATAGACCCTCCTGGTTACAGTGGTAACACTCGTTCATGTTCGATTACCTTTCATAAAGAAAACACAACGAAATGGTTGAAGTGATCTTTTTTTAAATTTCTTTTCATCACAAAAACAAAATCTGTGTGATCAAAAGTGTTGTAAACTAAACCAGAAAGAATTATCGGACTGGCTAAACTTCCCGCTGAACTGGAGTAAGGTCCAAGCCTCGATAGTACGTGAGCAAATCGTCTCAAACTCATGAAACTAGCGATACAACTTTCAAAATATAACTTGACATGTCTTCATTTGTTAGAGTTATACAATTCAAGACGGGTTTTCACTCGAAAGAAACAATTCTGTGAATAATGACATTCTGAACACAGCGATTTCTCGGACGATGTTAACACTGTAACGTACGGCTGGCAACGACTTGCTTCCGGGTTAGTCTCTCGTACATCCGGGTACTTGAGATTGTCGCCGTACGGAACTACCACATCGGCAATTTTGACGCTGTAATTTTGCCACCAATATTGATCGTACAAAAACAAAACTCCATAAATGAACCACCCACAAAGTACTTTCCCTTTCAAAATGTGGTAATTTTAGAAAGAGTATTATCGTTTTTATTGACGACTGACTCTGTCAAAAATCGTCCCATACACTTCAGTTCACAGGCATTCAAACTTGATCATGAGGGAGGTGCATATACTGGAATGAACCATTCTGTAGGAGGGGTGGATGGAGAATTGGATTTGAAGTTTACAACCCTTTTTCGAACAAATATTTGTCATTTGGGCGCACAATGCGTAGAATTAAGACTATAGCACATATTACATTGCTTGTTTGACGTCAATAGTGTCTTTTGAAAAGTTGCACTTTACCTAAAGTCTCGCGGAGTGATTTCCAATATGGCGTCGGTCATTATACTCATTAACATATTCATTTTTTTTTCAAATTTCAAAAAAAAAATCATAAAAAATAGAAGAGAAGACGTGCTGACTTGAAATTAACAAATCTAAGTAAGGTACCCTCTGTGCATCAACACACCACATATCAAAGCAATCTGATTTAAAGTTTATGAGGAGTTGATGAAAATGTCATTTTTGGAAAAAAAATCATAAAAAATTGAAAATGGCACAGATCAACTTGGCATGAACAAATCTGAATAGCCTCCCCCAGGGAACATGCACACCAAATATCGAAGAATTCCGACTGTCACTTTCGGAGTAGATAGTGAAGATATAAAAGTTTGACGGACACCTATGATTCACTCTACTCTCTATACCTCAATACCCACCTATACCTAAAGCTACGCTTTCAGCTTTCGCTGACAGCGGAGCTAATAAAATGGTTGCCCTATGGACAATGTCTCCTCACACCAACTTTGAATGCTAAAAATACCACCAATGGTGTTGTAGCACAACTGTACAATGTACTGTTTTGAAAATATTTATTCGCATGGTGAGCATGCTAGGTATACATGTTCATTTGGTGAATCACACTTTCTTGACCCCAAAGACTGTATTATATATGTAGCACAGAATGAACCTGTTTAATCATAGAGAGTATTTTTAAAACAGTGTTTCCAAGCAACCTTAAACAGAGGGTAATCTTCATGCAATTGACATTGACATGTGAAGTAGCCCATAAAAGATTTTAATGATTTTATTGCATCTATAAAACTATAACTTTTCATTTTGCATGAGTTTCACACCCAGAATCACATTTGTTGATGCAAAATGCACATCTGTGATGCAATCATCATGTTTTTGAAGAAAATCTGCAAGAATAACACTTTCAGAAACATCTCCCCAAGTTTCAGTCTCATTGACCAAGTTCTTTTTGAGATATAAGTTTTTGACCAAAAATGAACATTTTTCCACCTAATTTGCATATCACTCATGAAATCATAGTATGCTTAGTATTTCTTTGTCTATACACCCACAGATGCATCCCTGTTAAATTTCAGCCCAATCTGCTGAGTAGTTTTGGAATTATAGCGTTTTGACCAAAAAGACACATTTTTAGCCCTAATTTGCATATTACTGAGGGAATCATCATGTCATGAACAAATCTTAATTTACTCACCCCTAAGAATGTCCCCACCAAATTTCATGCCAATCTGCCTTGTAGTTTTGGAGTTTAAGTTTTTTGACCAAAAATCACATTTTTTGACCCAAAACCCATATCTGTGATACTATCATTTTCATTTGAACAATTTCCCAACTAGATACCAGAAGTAACATGACCACCAAATATCAAAGCCATCGGTCCAGCAGTTTTTGACTTTAAGTTGTTTACACACACACACACAGACATACAGACACTTTGCCATCCCTATAGCACTACTGAACCTCAGTTCAGTTGTGCTAAAAATCACTCTTGTTCATCATCACTTGAGTCAAGGTTCAGGTTAAGAGCCTTGAACTTCCTTGCTTGCTCTCTATCTCTTTCTGCAAATAAAGAAGTAAAATTTTAGGCAGTCATGTTTTGTTGATTTTAAATCATAGGTGTTTTCTCAGACTCCAGCATGTGAGTCAAAATTAAGTCATTTACACAAGTAAACTGCCAGATACTGAAAAAAGATAAAATTATTACCAATATTTTTAACTGTTACAGTATATCTTCATGGCTGACAAGGTAAAAATTAAATGTTTCTATGTCAAACACTTCACGAGACCTTCAATTATAGTTTCAATAGTAAAACATGAATTTCCTGAAAGCAGGGACAACATTTTGGAGGCTGGTTTCAACACACTTCATCTTTCACAGTTACAACTTACAAAGTAACAAGTCAACTGATTGGAAAAATATATATGCACCATAAAGAAATGAGTATTTTGAAGTCAGGCTGACATCTGTGATCTTGATTTAGTTCACTGAGGTCATGAATATTTGATATGACACTATAATTGTACCTTTTTGCTTTTCTGCCCTCTTTTTTCGACCCCATCCCGGTCGCTGGCATACTTCAGCCAGTTTTTGATGGCTGCCTCACAGTCAGCCTCCTTTACATTAGACTGTTGGGCTGCATCTGGAATGGCAAATGTTGCATGAGATTTCGATTCATTACTGATTTTTTTTTTTTTTTTTTATTTCTTTGATCCCTGGCTAGTGCCACTTTTTTGAGACATATCATAATTTGGATGGTATAATTTTTATGAATATCACTCTAAAAGCTTTTGTCAAATTATTTGGCACCATGAGAGAATATAGAAGTCCATCACTTGTGCCTCTTACAATCCTGGGGTTAATTAGGATTATTTATAATGTACTGCATTACTCTGGTATACTCATTTCATTACCTTGGTTAATAAACTAATAAAGTAAAACTGAATATCAATGTGAGCAGCACTGTGAAAAATAAATAATAATACAGAATTCGCCTTGCAGAGACATTATCCCTCTGTTAGGATACATGCAAAATCTTAATTGAGAAATTACCTTTGATAATTGTTGCAATACTCAGTTGTGAAAGGGCGTGTTTTTTTAGTTTCCCTTTTCCCAGCCAGTTGTAGATCGTGGATAATGATTGAGAGAACATGGCCACCATTATCCTCTCCACCACATCCTTGGAAGAAACACCTCCCAAGGTACTGAGATGGCGTACCTGGAATATATAATTGATAGAGTGTACAGGAAACATATAAGTAGCAGAAGACTTTAACCATGTTATCATGTTATCATAACACTGCAGGGTTGCAGAAGACTTTAACCATGTTATCATAACATTGCAGGGTTAAGTTTTATGTTGGAAATACCCCAGTATATAATTTTTTTCATTTATTTGTTGATTTATATATTTATTTTTATAGCAGTACGGTGATAAAGAGGTCCATTCATTTATTCAAAAAATGCAAGACAATATATATATATATATACTTAATTTAGTCCCAGACAAGAGGGGGGGGGGGTTTAGGGCTGGGGTAAAAGATAAGCCGACATAAACTATTTTGAATGTGAATGGTTCAACCGACTTTAGGACGTCCTCGGTGTTTGACTTCAGCATAGAAGCACTGAACACGCACACACAATCCATTCTGTATCATTCAATTTCTACGTCCCTAAAGTAACCCCTTCCTACCATACCCTACGGTGTTGTCCACTCCAAAGGGCACTTTCATGAACATCGATATTAAGTATGTGTTCTTTTCGACTGTTCTCCATGGTCGTCTTGATCTATTCTGTATAATTTGTTCATTATTTTCTTCACTTGAGTTTCTAAGTTTATTAAAATGGCCCTGGTTTACAAAGTTCAACCTTCTTGAGCAACAAATGTAGGAATGGTAGAAAGAGAGAGAATATGGCTTGTTTGATGGTTTGAGTGGAGTGAGGGCACTTTGGCTTTGGATCAAAAGCCTTACCACCTTTCGTGTATGAACCCGAACTAACTCCAAGCCGTGATTTGTTTTGGCTTAACAGATTAATCCTTATGTCGGCCCTGGGCCACTTTGGTTTTGAGTGTGAACGAGGTATAAGTAAAAAACAAAAACCCAGAGTACGACTACGTTCACACTCAAATCCAAAAGTGGCCCAAGGCCGACATAAGGATTAGCCTGATAAGCCAAAAAATGTTACGACTCGACTTACATTCATGAAAGGTTTTTGCGTTTGACCCGACCTAACATTCCAAAGTCATAGCACCCTCATTCCAACGTAATGGCGGCCGTCGGACAACCACAAGCAAGGTTGTTCTCTCTCTTTCTTTTATTCTTACGCTTTTTACACTCAAGAAGGTCGAACTCTGTTAAACAGGTCATTTCGCTAGATTCAGAAACTTCAGTGAAGAAAATGACGGACAGATTACATTAAACAGGTCAAGACGAGCGCCATATCAACGACAAAGGAGGAGAACAGTTGAAACAAACACATAACCTTGTGGATGTTCATGAACGTGCCTTCAACCATAACAGTGAATCGCACCCTTTCGAGTTGACAATGCAGCAGGGTCTGGTGGGAAGAGGTAGCTTTAGCAACTTGGAATGACTTTTAAGTTGGGTTTAGGTCAGGTTAACCATGCACACTCAACTTATGTTATGTCGACTTAACTTTAAGTCGGTTTGAGACCGGGCCTAAACCCACCCTTTGTCTGGGACTAAATTAAGCCCTGGGCTGACATAGTGCGTTCACATTAGAAATGTTTAAGTTGACTTAAAGTTAAGTAGGCCCGACACCGGTTTAACTGCCTAAGTGTGAACGTAGTATACACCTACCACCAAAGCAAGATATCTATAGTTAACTTGATAAACACTGCAAAGCACAGCAGGTATAAAAGGGGAAATATTTACATTACTTGGTATGACAGATAAGCACACATACCACACACACTTTTGCCAGTGCAGATAAAATTCTATGATATCCCACGCCCAAGAACCATGGCTTCCACCAATTATGGGAATTCCAATAATGGTTACATGATAATAATTTAGATGCACATAGTATGTGGCAACAACACAGAAAGCAGTCTTCTTAAAGTTAAGCACAATGATCCTAAGTACAATACCTGGAACCCTTAACCAAGATACATACCTAGTATATCACTTAAAAAACCTTCTGAAAGGAATTCAGGAGTCCTTTAATTATAGTGATAGACAGTCTGGATCATTAGGGATTTGAAGCCTTTTGATCAAAACATGTTTAATAGTCACGTAAAAATTAAAAAGAAAAGTTAACATTAAAAATCTTAAGCAGTTCTAAACAAGTTTTCATTGGAATAAATTTCTGCCCAATCTGATTAAAATCCGATGTGGTGAAAGCGGCTAGATGTACTTATTTACCTCTATTCATCGTGTTGTGTCGTTTGTTTTGTTCGGAGTGATCGCCGCCTTCCCACATCTGAACCGGTGTAATCTACAATCCCGTTTAAATCTCGCGCTTTTGAATAGCCAATTAGGACGAGTGTTACGTTGGCAGCTTCAAACACTGGAGAAATTGATGGATGTTTTGCAAACAGCAGGACACCACTTCCCATTAAAGGCCATTCCAAAGATTAGATCGGATGAAGTAACCATTTTCACTGGGTCGCAACATTGCAATTCAAATTGTAAAACATTTAACTGTCTCTGCAAAACATAGTTTCAACTAGAAATTGTATTTACCAGTTCTCATGCTTTTTAGCCTTCAAGTTGTTTATGTCGAGTCTATATATTCGCATGCTTCCGTAATTTATACAATTCGATTTTGACTGTGACATCGCACCGCGACAGTGACGAACACGTTGACCACGCCTTTGACATAAATGTTTCAACTATCATCTACAAACATCTACAAATCCGTTTGGAATTACTAAACTATTGCTGAATAATTATTTCAGGCGACCGAACTTTTGATTTTCACGTTAATAGAAGGATTGAATCAACATCAGTAGAACGAGGTCACTTCACGTCATGTCAAACATGTGACATCTCATCGGTAATTTCCGGATTTACATTCGTATTAGTTTCACGTTATACCCCAACATGGCCTAACTTAGAACCTTCGTGTAGGTGGATTTTGGCAACGTCCTCCCCACATAGACTATTCAAATCAATTATCATGAATGTACGTCCTTTAAAAGTTGCGACTACGATTGAACAATCGGCTCTGATTATGTGCACGTACCTACTGTGCCTTCGTTAACTTTCGTTGACAGACAAGATCACATGACATTATAATTACCTACGTATACGTAGTGGAGTGCCGTATTTATATTTGTGTACTATGAATCGCATCGTGTCTAAACAGCTACCCGTCTAGTCTAGAATTTGGCATTAGGTAATCCTAAAACTTAAAGCTATATAGGACGTTTTAAAAACCAAGAGTTGTCGTACAAGTAAATCCTAGTTGCACGAAATTGGTTGACACGTGCGTTCGTCACGTACCATCATTTATAGTTGTGATGACCGAACAAACAGAAAAACAGTCTCTTGAATTCAGGAACTTCTGTTTAGGTGTGGGTGAATAATAAAATCATGTTTTCGTAGCATTCATGTGGTTGTTTTTGTCATTCATTAATTGTACACCACTCCCTTGTCAGCTGGGTTACTTGGCCATACGGTTATTTTAGAACAACATGCATCTCACTCCGTGTATTATGTCGGCAAAGTTTCTGACTGTCATTTTCAAGAGTAGTAAAATAGCATTGCCTCTTTTGATTCCATCTTACATATTCTTAGTATGAATTAAATATCCCTGTAGGCTGTAGTGATTTTGACGCACGCGAAAAACGACAATCTTACCCCCCCCCCCCCTTCAAGGAATTACGTTTGTATAATAAAATAAAATGTATGAAAACCATGTATAATAAAATAAGTAGTTGACTCGCTCATACACACATGGTGCCATTTCCTTCAAGTCGAAAGTCTACCTCAGGATCAAATACACATGATGCTACAAAGAGTAACTACGGCCCGGCTGGGTGCCTACTAAAGGCTTCACTGTGTATATGACAAGAATCCCCCTGCCTGTTAGACTAAACATGATAACTTTAATTTGACGATGCGTCGGTGGTGGCAACTGTATCTCTAAATGATTTTGAAAGAAACGTGCTGATTGGTTGAAAAATCCTTACAATATTGTCCACGTTCAACGGGATTCTAGATTACACCGGTTCAGATGTGGGAAGGCGGCGATCACTCCGAACAAAACAAACGACACAACACGATGAATAGAGGTAAATAAGTACATCTAGCCGCTTTCACCACATCGGATTTTAATCAGATTGATTTCTGCCCTGCTAATACATTCAATAACCTATGCTCTTACATTAAGAGCATTAAGACAGTAACGCAATATCTAATATTTTTATCTCCATTCTAACTTAAGCTGTAAATCTGTTTCTGAAAATTATCCCTGAAAACTAAATGATCCAAAATGTTCAAATGCATCAACTTACTAGTCGCTTTGATTTTTCTTTATCTTGGAGGGTCTCCTCCACAGCAGTCACATCGGCTTCTGATTCCATCGGAAGACGGAAGTCCTCACTGATGTCAATGTCTACATTGACCTATTGCTGCTGCCTCACCTTAAGGGACTTTAGCAGCAGAGTATTCTGCTTGACCTGCTGCCTAATCTCACTGAGCACCAGCAGTACTGTTTTCAAAGTTCTACAAGGAAAATATTTTAAGTTACACCACCTTAATCAAAATATATCAGGTTATATCATCTACGGCCAAAAAAGATCACTTAGCCTTGTTAAAGGTTATTAAGGATATACATGTAGACTACAACTAATAAGAACTGCAGACTGTTATGGTTCAGTTGAAAATAAAAACATGTTATACCCAATAAACTATATATTATCTTGAAGCTTTGGATCTCCTCTATTCACTTCTGTATTGAATATGTTTAATTAAAAAGTGAAAGTGGTCAGTGTGAATGGGAGAAAATCAAAGGTGGTCGAATATCTTATCATCTTTTATTTACACAATACAAAGAGCACCTGAAAATGAAACATATACCACTCAATTAATGCTGCCCAGGCCCAAAAAACCGTGTCTCTGATTTTTGTTTACACTCTCCGTTTTTACTGTACATCATTTTAGTCCAGACACCCAATGTAAACAAACTTGTTTTTATCATAGCTTATCAACCAGGTCAGTAAAACAAAATCCCAGACACAGTCTTGGGGGCAGTGGCAGGCCAGATCGAAATTATTTTCACGAGTGATGTGGTTCCTTCACTCGTGAAAATAATTTCGATCTGGCCTGCCTGCCACTTGGAGGCTGTGGGGTTCTGTCATATTCTTTACATTGAAAACTCCAAATAAAAGTCTTGAGGCAGCAGATTTATGAAGGGATGGGCCAGGACAATACACAAAGGATGAATTTAGTCTGGTCTTTCATTATCTTTTCTTAATGTTAAACCTTTTTGCAGCTGCAGACCTTGTTTGTGCCTCAAGAGCTCCCTGTAATGTGGCAGATAGTTTTGCAATAGCAAATTTGTAAAGAGAAATGGTAAGGGGTTGGTTACTGGACCAGTTGAGAATAAAATTTCTCAATATGCTGATGATACTAATTTTCCTATTCAACCTACACTTGGTTCATTTAATGCTTTGATTGATATTCTAGACAAGTTTTCTTCGATCTCAGGGCTAAAGCCTAATTATAAAAAGTGTAAAGTATTGCGTGTTGGTTCATTAAAGTATAGTAATTTCAAAATAAATACAACACATCCCCTAGAATGGACTGATGGGGCAGTAGATGTCTTGGGTGTACATATCCCTGTTGATTTATCACATTTAATCGATGTAAATTTTTACTCTCGGCTTGAAAAGGCGAGGAAAATATTGCAGCCATGGTAGGGCCGGGGTCTAACCCTATACGAGAAAGTGTCTCTCATAAAATCTTTGGTTGTTTCACAGTTTACATATTTGTTTGTCTCTTCCATCTCCAACGCTTAATTTTTTTTAAAGATTACAACTCCTTGGTTTTTAAATTTCTTTGGGAAGGTAAGCGAGAATGGATAAGGAGAAATAGTATATATAAAGAGTACGAAAATGGCGGTCTTAATCTGACTAACCTTGAAGTTTTTAATAAATCTTTGAAAGCTTCATGGTTCCTTAGAATTATAAAAAATGATAGTTTATTTTGTAGTAAATGGTATAACTCAATTCTTGATGAGATTGGAGACCCCTTTTTAAAGTATGCTAATCTTGACAGCCAAGACTAAAATACCCTTAACCGTGTCCACTCAGTTTTTTTAAAGGAAATTATTTTATCATGGCTGCAATATAATCATACATCTGTTAATAACTTTAGAGACATTTGTTGTCAATTGATTTGTAACAATTCTTATATAAGAGTTCACGATAGTCCTATTTTGTGGAAGAATTTTTTGACTAATGGTGTTGTTTTTATCAATGATATTTTAGACACTGATGGGAAGCTGTATTCATATGAGAATTTTTCTAGAATCTATGGCATTATTTGTACTCAAATTGAATATAATCAATTAATATCAGCTATACCCTTACCATGGAAACAATTATTTAAAAGAGACAATGGTGGAAAATTATTGGTATGTACACCTGTTTTTCGTAATAGAAAGTGCCTAACGCTTGAGAAAACAAGTCTTTGTCAAAGACATAGCCCCCCTCAAAAACAATTTGCTGTAGTAGCAAGAAGGGATCTTGTTGCTACTATTGAAATGGAAGGTATTGTTTGAACATGAAATAAAGTTACAGATTTAAATGTTAGAGTACTTTGAAATTTAGTTGCATGCAAATTGTAATGCATGAGGAATGATGTATAGAAAACACAAGTATGATATGTGTGTGTGAGTGTTAAAAGAGAGGAGCAAAGATAATTGATAGAATAAGTTTGCTATAACAATATGAGATCTGCATAGCAATATACATGTGTACACGTACACTTGGACAAGTCTGTGGTTTTTTGACGTTGAAGATGAAGGTCAAAGTCAAAATTCAATGTGTCATTAGAAAGGTCATCATTCATAACATGGGTGAAGAAAGATGAATGGGGTCTGGGTCTGTATCTGTTAAGCCTCAAGCTGTGCGCATCTCTCTGTAGTTGGTCTGATCGTAGCTTCATCTCGAAAATATGGGTGCCATTTCGATGTTGTCGCGACCATTGTGAAATAAAGTGACGTGCATATGCAGATTACAGCATCTGACATCTGTACCTGCATGGTTTGGTTGAAATTGCCTTATGCATATGTACTTAGGCAATACTATGGCTATTTGACCTTGGAGATAAGGGTCAAGGTCAAAGGTCAATGTGTCATTAGAAATGTCATCATTGATAAAATGGGTGAAGACATATGAATGGGGTCTGTATCTGTTAGGCTTCAAATGTTAATAGGCAAAATGTGAATATTTCTGACAAATATGGCTGTCATTTCGCTGTTGTCGCGACCATTGTGAAATGAAGTGACGTGCATATGCGGCCTATAGTATCTGACATTTGTACCTGGTTTGGTTGAAATTGCCTTATTCATATTAAAGATATGGCTGCACATGGACGGAAGCACGCACGCACACACGGACGGACGGGACCCAACGTAGTAGCGCTCGTCGGACTTTGTCCGAGGGGGGGGGGGGGGGCTAATTAACAGAGATATATACAAATATTTTTTGTACACACAAACTCCAGATGATATCCCTGTACATATTGTTTGCTATTGGCATGACATATTAGATGAAATTTTTCCTTTGAACAATTTATTTATAATGTTATACAAAATAACAATTTGCACTAAGCTGCGTAGTTTTCAATATCGATTGATAATGAAGATTTTGCCGGTGAATAAGTTGTTATTCTCTTGGGGGCTGACTGGTTCCTCTGTGTGTTCATTTTGCAAAGAAACTGAAGAAGATTATTTTCATTTCTTTTGGGATTGTCGTTATGTTGCTTCATTTTGGAAGTCTCTAAGAGAATGGTTTCACTCGATAACGAAAAATATTTGCCTATCAATGCCATATATTGTATTCTGGGTGATCCCCAAAAAGATGCTGACATACTTACAAATTTCTTTACTTATTAGGTCGATATTTTATATTTAGGTGTAAATATTCTGATAAGCTACTTCATATTTCTGTTTTTAGGTTATATGTTAAACAAATTTTCAATATCGAAAACAAATAGCTATATCAACTGATAAATTACAAAAACATTTGAAGAAATCGGACAATTTTCATAATATTTTTGAAGTGTAGGGTGATTACTTTTCCTGTGATGTGTATTCTTTTCTTTGTGCTGTACTTTTTGTGTTGTGTACTGAAAATAAATAAAAATTAAAAAAGAAGAAGAAGAGAAATGATAAATTATTGATGGAGTTTTATTATACTGAGCTAAAAGATACCCACCACCTAAATGCATAAACATCATATTGCTGCAGTATTTATACATAGCAAGTATTAAATGTAACTAATAATTGTAATCTTACTTACCTTTCTGTTGAATCTGTTGGATATTGATCTTGTCCAAAGCCATCATTCAGCCTCTCATCCATATCAAGAGTCCTGTCAATTGAAAGTTTTTTTATTGTTTAGTTGTAGGATTTTTTTTCATAAGACATTTCTGTTCATATACAAG
>NC_135567.1:3904898-3922398 GCF_964340395.1 Glandiceps talaboti | reverse complement strand
CACTAATCTTTAATTATTACAATCAATATTATTATTAAAGTGGCCATATGGATGAGAATATGGTATTTTATTTTGGATTTTTAATTTATAAAACAATTTTATCATGGCTTCCTACTTGAAAAATTAATGTAAAACAACATTGACTAAATCAGTAACAATAACAACCATTTTTCACGTTCATCAATCATTTTCAATTAATTATTGAGTTATTTTACGAACAAGGACTTGGTATAAATTGTTATTTTACAAACAAGGACTTGGTATATATTGTTGAGTTACAAACAAGGACTTGGTATATATTGTTATTTTATAAACAAGGACTTGGTATATATTGTTATTTTACAAACAAGGACTTGGTATATATTATTGAGTTACAAACAAGGACTTGGTATATATTGTTATTTTATAAACAAGGACTTGGTATATATTGTTATTTTACAAACAAGGACTTGGTATATATTGTTATTTTACAAACAAGGACTTGGTATATATTGTTACACATTGATTTCTAAAGGAGGAAGCCATGATAAAATTGTTTTGTAAATCCAAAATCCAAAATATATACCAAATCCTCATCGATATTACCACTTTAATACCAAAGACACTTCGCCTTTTCTCATTTTCTTTCATTTTCAGATCCATTTGAATGTTTTAGTAATTTTGTTGTGTCGCCTGGGGTGACTATTTTTATCGAGACAAAACAAAACAAAACAAAACAAAACAAAACAAAACAAACAAAACAAAACAAAACAAACAAAAAATGACACGCTGGTTACGATAGCAGTGTTTTCTTTGTAATTCTCATTTTTTATAGATTTCAATCCATCAATACATGACAAAAATAACACATTAGCTTACAATATTTGCATAAAACATGTCGAAACATTCCTGAATTGATGTCATCATGCATACTTCCAGTCCTGCACAGTTGTCAATAAGGTTCTAAGTAACGTGTAATCTCGTAAAACGTTCAACCATTTTAAAGCCGCCAAAATATAAATTAATGATAATTTATTCATATTTTCGTTGTCTTGAGAAAGTTTCTTTGGTCTATTTTGTTATAAAGTTGAATTTATAAGGTAACTGTGTACAGAAGATAGTAGATGTCAATTCATTTCATTCTTGTAATTACACCACATCAAAATACAATTACAGAAGTCTTGGGGGAAACGAGTAGCCTGTCTTAGGTAGGAAACACTTAAAGAAAGCTAATTCGTTTGTGAAGATACCAGCCATTATATTAATGTAGCATCTGGTATTATAGCAATATGAGTTGTTTGAAATGTCACATGACTAAAAATATACTTGCTTATACCAGAGTTCTGCCAGTGAGTACTGATGCGTAGGCATGTTTCAACAAGTTATGTCAAATATGCGGCCTCTTACAAATAAATAAATATACTACTTATACCATGCATGAGCCAAATTGGACAAAATATATGGAATATACATGATATACATGATATATGCTCTGGTCATTCTACGTCACTACAACAACGTGCGTCTCCATCACTGGTTCTGCTGTGTTCGAAATATGAGTCAAAGTGTTCAAAATTACCATTACTTTCCCTGATTTTTCTTTGATATCACTGGTGCTGATATAACTTATTCTCTAATATTTTTCTTCATTCAGCTGAAAAATACTCGGGTTGTTACTTCTCGTCTAGCGACTCGTAGTGACAAAGACCCCTTAGGTCACTCATATTTTACTTGGAAAGAAACATATTGGGGAATAACATCTAAATTTTGCAATTAATCACGTGATGTATATGTCTCTATCTAAAAAGAATTCAACAAAAACGTGTTTGAACATGAAATAAAAATAAAATTATGTATTGCATAGAAAAACTAGTCATACATGGAGAAAAATACCAAACGTCTGTAACATCGACAACCGCAAAACCCACAGCCACCAAATAGATCAGTACTGTTGGTCCGTATTGTACAAATTCCACTTCCTTCCGCTATCAATAAAAGTTTGTCCCATCATTGTAACATGGTGTTTGTTTACAGGTACATCGCTAGTCAGAAGTTATAATAATGATAATGTGAGTTTTTATAATAGTACTTTCCCATACTGTGATAAAAGTACTTTACAATTATTACCCCTGACACGTACTTTTCATAGATTACGATCCTTTCCTACGTCCTAATTTTACCGGGTATCATACAATCCATTTAGCCTATGTTAACATATCACTGACTTTGTTCAGTTTATCCTTTATACCAAAAGTGTGGACACAACCATAAATCAAATCTTGCCCGATACTTTAACCTTTAAACAAACAAATAGCAGCAGCGATGTAGGTTCCAATCCTCAATCTGTACATTTATAGCCGGTCATTCTCCATGCGACCATCCTGACAACAATTATCACCCAACAGAAAGACTTTGGAGTTTCAATTAGGTGGTATAATAATAATAATAATAATAATTATTATTATTATCTTTATTTATACTGGATAGTTCTTTAAGCATATAAACACTTGTCTCCCAAGAAGTCCAGTGAGGGCCATACCTCATGGGTTCAATGGGTTAATGCAGGAGGAAACCGGAGTATAACCTGCGTTGTAGAGTCAAACTGAACAACACTCTTCTTACTTACAGCGTGGTAAATTTAATCGAGCCCTTAATCGGTTCGAACCCCGACTGCAGTGGTAAGAGGCAAGTGGGTTAACCACTCAGCCACCGACAACCCTTACTACCTCTCGCACGACATTATGTGTCACGAACTATATATACAAAATCCAGGCACTTATAGCCCGCAGGCACAGGACATTTTACATTATCACGAAGTGAACTCTAGTAAACAATTTTGTGTTTGAACGTTCCTTGTTTGATATGACAGCAAAATTGATTTGTGCTCACAGTCAGATAAAATGTATGCATCATTTTCTGTGTGTGTGTGTGTGTGTGTGTGTGTGTGTGTGTGTGTGTGTGTGTGTGTGTGTGTTATCAGTGTCGGTATTTTGTTACGTTTGTAACAAAAAACTTGTGTGAGACGTCAAAAAACATTATGGAATAATTGAAACTCTATAGTCACCCTGGTTTGGTAGTACATATTTCAGATTGTTGTCCATCTGGATCTATTCGTACAAGAGTTGATTACATATACAAATACAACATTTACTCACCTTCCGATACAGTGCATTGAAACCACTGAAGGTGTGTCGTATTTACATATACCTACGTGTATTTACGTGTATACGGGGGTTACACGCTGCTGATCGATGCGGGTGGAGCGGCGGTCAAGTCACGTGATGTTTGAGGTGTATATTATTCACTAGGTTCGTTTCGGTTACCCAGATTCTCACCGCCGGGGCTCTTCTACGATATCATCCGAGCCTAGGGAAACCACATTCCAACGACTCTGCGCTGGATATATCTCCGAGAGTAGTGCAGGCTGCTGTGAAATACTTCACGTCAACACTGCATGCTGTGAAATACTTCATGTCAAACACTACAGGCTGACCAATTTAGGTACCTTCACGACAAATTATCACTTCTCAAGCGAGTGATACATTTTAATTACAACAAACAGCTTCGCAAGTTCAGTTTTTGTGACTTGGAAGAAATGTAGTGTGATTTCTGGTACGGGTTAGTTGAAATGTGGTTTTTCCTATTGTGTGGGGGGTGTTATAGAAGAGACCCAGTTCTAAGAATCTGGGTAACGGAGACTACCTACTCACTGACTATAAAATGTAAATGGCAATAGAAGACGCCAGCTGTACTAGGACAATAGTTTGAAATAAATTAAGATGTAAATATTTTTTCTGATTACTTTAACAACCATGCTGACATGGCTATGAACTATATCTTAACATATTAAGCTCCAAAGGGATGTTTTATATTTGGTTATGTATATATGTATGTATGTATGTATGTATGTGTGTGTGTGTGTGTGTGTGTGTGTGTGTGCGTGCGTGCGTGCGTGCGTGCGTGCGTGCGTGCGTGCGTATGTATGTATGTATGTATGTATGTATGTATGTATGTATGTATGTACATGAAGTATGTATGTATGTATGTATGTATGTATGTATGTATGTATGTATGTATGTATGTTTGTACATGTAGTATGTAAGTATGTATGTACATGTATGTATGTATGTATGTAGATGTTTTGATAATGGCTATGTAACTATCGTTATAAATAAACAATCTGAACATAAACATAAACATAAAAACGATATAACATTAGATAACAACACAAACAAGTCATTGAGAATGGGAAGGAATTATCACTACTCTGATCACACGACAACACTTGTGAACCTAAATCAAACAGACTTAGATATGTTGTGTCTGCTTGTTGGACATGGAACATGCCTACATTTTTTACAATAAAAGGATGGGTCGGGTATGGGGAATCGTATCACGACAAACATGGATATGCACATGTATGTCATAGAACACTGTCCTAATACCAACTTTGGATGAGATCTGTTCAAGCATGTCTGAGTTATGGCTTTGGATATAGAAAAATCGCAAACAAAATGGCTGCCAGGCAGCCATATTGGATCGTATCACAATGAAAATGGATATGCACATGTATGTCATAGAACACTGTCCTAATACCAACTTTGAATGAGATCTGTTCATGCATGTCTGAGTTATGGCTTTGGACATGGAAAATTCACAAACAAAATGGCTGCTAGGCGGCCATATTGGATCGTATCATGACAACAATGAATATGCACATGTATGTCATAGAACACTTACCAACTTTGAATGAGATCTGTTCAAGCATGTCTGAGTTATGGCTGAAGACAGGGAAAATTTGCAAACAAAATGGCTGCTAGGCGGCCATATTGGATCGTATCATGAAACAAATTGACGTGCATGTATGCCATTGTATGTTGCCCCTGTACCAAGTTTGAAAAAAATCGGCCCAGGCATCTCCAAGAAACGGCTGCGGTTAGACGGACAGACGGACAGACGGAACACAATCCCGCCCCGGACTTCGTCCGGCGGGGACTAATAATAGACGAATAACATTTATAATTTGTAATTATGATAATAATACATTTATTCCAGTGTACAAGCTAGGCTACTGGCCTTTCGGTACATTACTAATGGAACAATGACAATTTTCAAAGGTTAAAGGTGTCAAAGGAAAACAAACAGAGCAATAACAAGAATTGTATAATGTTGTAAGTCCTCTTTTTTTGAAACTATTAAAAAATGATGTATTCGATACATAACTGTTGATATTGTTTGTTAACCCGTTTGTGAACTCATATTTTCAACAAAATTTAATTTCAAAGTGAATTTTATCCTTCAACAGTGTAGAGAGACTTCTAATGTGTCAACGATTGGCAGCCATGTTTATTGGAGAATGCGGACATGACCCCAAACAATACTGACATCTCCGATATTTTTATTGCACTTTTGATTGATGAAACTAACTTTATTGAGAATTCTACACAGTGAATCAAATGATTTGAATATGAAAGATAATGTTTTACATGGCGGGAAATGTGAAAACAAACGGTTGTTTTTAGTTCTAAGACAACTTATTGTTTATACTTGTAGAAACCGAACTCAGAGAAGTCATAAAATTACGAAATTGGTTTATTTATAGATTGCAACAAGTAACACTGATGTAAAACACTTTCTCTATATGCTACACTCATTTATAGCATTTATATTTCGAGTAACACTGAAGTAAAACACTTTCTCTATATGCTACACTCTTTTATAGCATTCATATTATAACGAGTAACACTGAAGTAAAGTACTTTCTTTATGTGCTACACTTGTTTATAGCATTCATATTACAACGAGTAACACTGAAGTAAAGCACTCTCTATGAGCTACACTCATTTATAGCATTCATATTACGAGTAACACTGAAGTAAAGCACTTTCTCTATGTGCTACACTTGTTTATAGCATTCATATTAGAACGAGTAACACTGAAGTAAAGCACTTTCTCTATGTGCTTCACTTGTTTATAGCATTCATATGAGTAACACTGAAGTAAAGCACTTTCTCTATGTGCTACACTTGTTTATAGCATTCATATGAGTAACACTGAAGTAAAGCACTTTCTCTATGTGCTACACTTGTTTATAGCATTCATATGAGTAACACTGAAGTAAAGCACGCTCTCTATGTGCTACACTTGTTTATAACATTCATATTACAACGAGTAACACTGAAGTAAAGCACTTTCTCTATGTGCTACACTTGTTTATAGCATTCATACGAGTAACACTGAAGTAAAGCACTTTCTCTATGTGCTACACTTGTTTATAGCATTCATATGAGTAACACTGAAGTAAAGCACTTTCTCTATGTGCTACACTTGTTTATAGCATTCATACGAGTAACACTGAAGTAAAGCACTTTCTCTATGTGCTACACTTGTTTATAGCATTCATATGAGTAACACTGAAGTAAAGCACGCTCTCTATGTGCTACACTTGTTTATACCATTCATATTACAATGAGTAACACTGAAGTAAAGCACTTTCTCAACCTACTATTTAAATTATAATACTTGATACGAGAAATAGTGTAATACAATGTAACTACTAAAACTACTATTTACAAGAAATGTGGAAATGGATACAAAGTGACAAGAGGGCTAATAGGAATTACTTATACTAAATGAAAATAAAAAATAAAAAAAAGTTTTGCCCTTCGCTTATTACATGTGCGTATCAAGTGATAATGAAATGATTCTGTGAAAATCACAAGATTACTCATTGAGTTGCCAAAATTTAGAGAGAGCAAAGTAAATAATTTTGTATCAAGCAAAAGCCATTGTTACAGCACACAAGATGGGAAATATTCAAATTCATGACTTAACTTATTTGACAGTGTAGGTAACTTTTCCGCCAGGTTATTGGAATTTTCCCTATTTAACCTGGACTGTATTCATTCCATTTGCATGAAACTTCAAAGATAGACGAATAGCCTATTAATCAATGCATGAAAGAATTGTTGGTTGGTGGAAGCAAAATTCTGGATGAATAATGTCACATTTGGTAAATTTGAAAAAAAATAATAAACGTGAAAATTTCGCTGTAAATATATTTGGCGTACACCATGAATTGTTATGTACACACAAGAAAAAAATAAATTGTATAGATGTTTGCCAGAAATTAACTGAATGTTCCTTTGATTTGATGATAATACTAATCTTTATTTATACTGGATAGTTCTTTAAGCATATAAACACTTGTCTCCCAAGAAGTCCAGTGAGGGCGCCATCCCTCGTGGGTTCAGTGTTTATGTAAAGAACTATGAAAATGGTCCAATTTTTGAGTCTATCATTTTAAAGTCCTGGGTGAAATGATGTCAATCTGCAAATGTGTAATAGGATTGACAAACAAAAAACAAACATTGATAGCTTAGAGTCTAAACATTTAGCCAATTGATAGCTTAGAGTCTAAACATTTAGCCAATTGATAGCTTAGAGTCTAAACATTTAGCCAATTGATAGCTTAGAGTCTAAACATTTAGCCAATTGATAGCTTAGAGTCTAAACAGTTAGCCAATTGATAGCTTAGAGTCTAAACATTTAGCCAAAGTCACTTGTGAACTACTACTCCATTCCATTCTAGATGATTCTATGCTCATCATAAGCTAGCTCTCTCTTAGCAAAGAGACTAGAATCACCTAGGTTTTCTTTTTTTTCTTTGTGGGAATCTTTTCATCTTGCTTCCTCTTACTTGGAAGTTTAAAGTTTGGTTTTGATTTCCTTTTTTGTGTTTTTGGTGCATCTTTTACAGTAGGTTGGTGAATACAATTACAAAGTTTCACCAAAAATAAAGTTGGTATCTACAAATAAAGGAATACGTTAACAGGGTTGTTGTCAAGGGGAAAGGACATGTCAACCACGTGTGAAGGAGATAGTTCAACATCTGAAGGAGATGGCGCAACTTTGGAAGGAGATGGCTCATTATCTGAAGAAGATGGCTCAACATCTGAAGGAGATGGCTCAACTTTCGAAGGAGATGGCTCAACATCTGAAGAAGATGGCGCAACTTTAGAAGGAGATGGCTCAACTTTAGAAGGAGATGGCTCAACTTTCGAAGGAGATGGCTCAACATCTGAAGAAGATGGCTCAACTTTAGAAGGAGATGGCTCAACTTTAGAAGGAGATGGCTCAACTTTAGAAGGAGATGGCTCAACATCTGAAGGAGATGGCTCAACATCTGAAGGAGATGGCTCAACTTTCAAAGGAGATGGTTCAACAACTGAAGATGGCGCAACTTTGTTTTCAACCAGGCAACCCTCTTTCATTTTCTTAAGGGTGTTCTTTGCAACGTGTGTACGAGTGATAACAAACTTTTCTAAACCCATAAGAGAAATATGGTAAACAATCTTATAATCATCTGTTTCAAATACAGAGTCATCTGCAACACTGAGAGCCTGGCCAATAACCTGTGAGATTTTCTTATGTTCCATATGTGCTTTCTTGTAAGGACGACTTGATGCAGTTGATTTTTTCTCGGGCATACCACTTTTGTTCTACATAACATAAACAAGGAAAGGAGAATCATCAGTCTGGTTGTTTTCGAATGTTCCCACCAAATTTCATGCCAATCTACCCAGTAATTGTGGAGTATATGTAAGTTTTTTTAATACCAAAAATCACATTTTTTTACCCAAAACCCACATCTCTGAAAAAATCATTTTCATTTGAACAATTTCCCAACTAGACACCAGAAGTAACATGACCACCAAATATCAAAGCAATCGGTCCAGCAGTTTTTGACTTTAAGTTGTTTACACACACACACACACACACACACACACACAAACACACACATACACATCAACACATACACACACACATCCACACATACACATACACACACACACATACACACACACACACATACAGAAGGACACCTTCAGATCAGTTGTGCTTTACAAATTTTCTAGTAATATGACTATCAACTGAAATTAATGAGGTACTTGTATTATTAATACATACCTCACTTAAAATGACTGGATATTGATGTAGGATGGGCTCATATACCAATAGAACATTACATACCACACTTAACAAGAATGGGTATTTCTGTAGCATGTTGGGCCTATATGCCAATTGAACATTTATAGTGACTGATGACACTCGTGTTCCACAGATTTCAAACTTTCTCTTGGTTGATTCTGTTATGCTGGAAAGTACAATGTAATTAGAGTAAATTCTTCATAGTGAATAACATACATTCTAGTGACAATAACTGTTGGCAAACCTTACACAAAAATAGTGATATATATGAATCTACATGTACATGTACATTGTTTACTTACACTAAATGCAAACTTAAAAATAAAATAAAAATTCCCCTTCCTTAGTACATGTATGTATACATTTTGCTATTAAATTGTAGAGGGCCCATGTTTACATTACATGGGTTTGTCTAAAACATACAAATAAATACACCATAAGGACAATGAAATGGTACCACAACTAGTTAGCTACTAGACATGTGATGTACATTTATATACTTATAGTCAATAGTACCAATAATATAACACAGCTAGCTATTAGACAGTTGATGTACATATATGCATTAGTCAATGGTACCAATAACATATAACACAACTAGCTATTAGACAGTTGATGTACATACATGTAAAGTCAATGGTACCAATGACATATAACACAGCTAGCTATTAAACAGTTGATGTACATACATGTATTAGTCAATGGTACCAATAACATATAACACACCTAGCTATTAGACAGTTGATGTACATACATGTAAAGTCAATGGTACCAATAACATATAACACAACTAGCTATTAGACAGTTGATGTACATACATGTATTAGTCAATGGTACCAATAACATATAACACACCTAGCTATTAGACAGTTGATGTACATACATGTATAGTCAATAGTACCAATAATATAACACAGCTAGCTATTAGACAGTTGATATACATACATGTATTAGTCAATGGTACTAACAACATATAACACAACTAGCTATTAGACAGTTGATGTACATACATGTATAGTCAATTGTACCAATAACATATAAGACAATTAGCTATTAGACAGTTGATGTATATACATGTATTAGTCAATGGTATCAATAACATATAACACAACTAGCTATTAGACAGTTGATGTACATACATGTATTAGTAAATAGTAACAATAACACATAACACAACTAGCTATTAGACAGTTGATGTACATACATGTATATAGTCAATGGTACCAATAACATAACACAGCTAGCTATTAGACAGTTGATGTACATACATGTATTAGTCAATGGTACCAATAACATATAACACAGCTAGCTATTAGACAGTTGATGTACATACATGTATTAGTCAATGGTACCAATAACATATAACACAGCTAGCTATTAGATAGTTGATGTACATACATGTATAGTCAATGGTACCAATAACATATAACACAGCTAGCTATTAGACAGTTGATGTATATACATGTATAGTCAATGGTACCAATAACATATAACACAGCTAGCTATAAGACAGTTGATGTACATACATGTATTAGTCAATTGTACCAATAACATATAACACAACTAGCTATTAGACAGTTGATGTACATACATGTATTAGTCAATGGTACCAATAACATATAACACAGCTAGCTATTAGATAGTTGATGTACATACATGTATAGTCAATGGTACCAATAACATATAACACAGCTAGCTATTAGACAGTTGATGTATATACATGTATAGTCAATGGTACCAATAACATATAACACAGCTAGCTATAAGACAGTTGATGTACATACATGTATTAGTCAATTGTACCAATAACATATAACACAACTAGCTATTAGACAGTTGATGTACATACATGTATTAGTCAATGGTACCAATAACATATAACACAACTAGCTATTAGACAGTTGATGTACATACATGTATAGTCAATGGTACCAATAACATATAACACAGCTAGCTATTAGACAGTTGATGTACATACATGTATAGTCAATGGTACCAATAACATATAACACAGCTAGCTATTAGACAGTTGATGTACATACATGTATAGTCAATGGTACCAATAACATATAACACAATTAGCTATTAGACAGTTGATGTACATACATGTATAGTCAATGGTACCAATAACATATAACACAACTAGCTATTAGACAGTTGATGTACATATATGTATTAGTCAATGGTACCAATAACATATAACACAGCTAGCTATTAGACAGTTGATGTACATACATGTATTAGTCAATTGTACCAATAACATATAACACAATTAGCTATTAGACAGTTGATGTATATACATGTATAGTCAATGGTACCAATAACATATAACAAAACTAGCTATTAGACAGTTCATGTATATACATGTATTAGTCAATTGTACCAATAACATATAACACAATTAGCTATTAGACAGTTGATGTACATACATGTATTAGTTAATGGTACCAATAACATATAACACAATTATAGCTATTAGACAGTTGATGTACATACATGTATTAGTTAATGGTACCAATAACATATAACACAGCTAGCTATGAGACAGTTGATGTACATACATGTATTAGTTAATGGTACCAATAACATATAACACAGCTAGCTATTAGACAGTTGATGTACATATATGTATTAGTCAATGGTACCAATAACATATAACACAGCTAGCTATTACACAGTTGATGTACATACATGTATTAGTCAATGGTACCAATGACATATAACACAATTATAGCTATTGGACAGTTGATGTATATACATGTATTAGTCAATGGTACCAATAACATATAACACAACTAGCTATTAGACAGTTGATGTACATACATGTATTAGTCAATGGTACCAATAACATATAACACAACTAGCTATTAGACAGTTGATGTACATACATGTATTAGTTAATGGTACCAATAACATATAACACAACTAGCTATTGGACAGTTGATGTATATACATGTATTAGTCAATGGTACCAATAACATATAACACAGCTAGCTATTAGACAGTTGATGTACATACATGTATAGTCAATGGTACCAATAACATATAACACAGCTAGCTATTAGACAGTTGATGTACATACATGTATTAGTCAATGGTACCAATAACATATAACACACCTAGCTATTAGACAGTTGATGTACATACATGTATAGTCAATAGTATCAATAATATATAACACAACTAGCTATTAGACAGTTGATGTACATACATGTATTAGTCAATGGTACCAATAACATAACACAACTAGCTATTAAACAGTTGATGTACATACATGTATAGTCAATGGTACCAATAACATATAACACAACTAGCTATTAAACAGTTGATGTACATACATGTATTAGTCAATGGTACCAATAACATATAACACAACTAGCTATTAAACAGTTGATGTACATACATGTATAGTCAATGGTACCAATAACATATAACACAACTAGCTATTAAACAGTTGATGTACATACATGTATAGTCAATGGTACCAATAACATATAACACAACTAGCTATTAGACAGTTGATGTACATACATGTATTAGTTAATGGTACCAATAACATATAACACAGCTAGCTATTAGACAGTTGATGTACATATATGTATTAGTCAATGGTACCAATAACATATAACACAGCTAGCTATAAGACAGTTGATGTACATACATGTATTAGTCAATGGTACTAATAACATATAACACAGCTAGCTATTACACAGTTGATGTATATACATGTATTAGTCAATGGTACCAATGACATATAACACAATTATAGCTATTGGACAGTTGATGTATATACATGTATTAGTCAATGGTATTAATAACATATAACACAGCTAGCTATTAGACAGTTGATGTACATACATGTATTAGTCAATGGTACCAATGACATATAACACAGCTAGCTATTAGACAGTTGATGTACATACATGTATTAGTCAATGGTACTAATAACATATAACACAGCTAGCTATTAGACAGTTGATGTACATACATATATTAGTCAATGGTACCAATGACATATAACACAGCTAGCTATTAGACAGTTGATATACATACATGTATTAGTCAATGGTACCAATGACATATAACACAGCTAGCAATTGGACAGTTGATGTATATACATGTATTAGTCAATGGTACCAATAACATATAACACAACTAGCTATTAGACAGTTGATGTATATACATGTATAGTCAATGGTACCAATAACATATAACACAGCTAGCTATTAGACAGTTGATGTATATACATGTATTAGTCAATTGTACCAATAACATATAACACAACTAGCTATTAAACAGTTGATGTACATACATGTATTAGTCAATTGTACCAATAACATATAACACAGCTAGCTATTAGACAGTTGATGTACATACATGTATAGTCAATGGTACCAATAACATATAACACAGCTAGCTATTAGACAGTTGATATACATACATGTATTAGTCAATAGTAACAATAACATATACCACAACTAGCTATTAGACAGTTGATGTACATACATGTATTAGTCAATGGTACCAATAACATAACATAACTAGCTATTAGACAGTTGATGTACATATATGTATTAGTCAATGGTACCAATAACATATAACACAGCTAGCTATTAGACAGTTGATGTATATACATGTATTAGTTAATGGTACCAATAACATATAACACAACTAGCTATTAGACAGTTGATGTACATACATGTATTAGTCAATGGTATCAATAACATATAACACAATTAGCTATTAGACAGTTGATGTATATACATGTATAGTCAATGGTACCAATACCATATAACACAGCTAGCTATTAGACAGTTGATGTATATACATGTATTAGTCAATGGTACCAATAACATATAACACGGCTAGCTATTAGACAGTTGATGTATATACATGTATAGTCAATGGTACCAATAACATATAACACGGCTAGCTATTAGACAGTTGATGTATATACATGTATTAGTCAATGGTACCAATAACATATAACACAACTAGCTATTAGACAGTTGATGTACATACATGTATTAGTCAAATTATGGTACCAATAACATATAACACAGCTAGCTATTAGACAGTTGATGTACATACATGTATAGTCAATGGTACCAATACCATATAACACAGCTAGCTATTAGACAGTTGATGTACATACATGTATTAGTCAATGGTACCAATAACATATAACACAACTAGCTATTAGACAGTTGATGTACATACATGTATTAGTCAATAGTAACAATAACATATAACACAACTAGCTATTAGACAGTTGATGTACATACATGTATTAGTCAATGGTACCAATAACATAACATAACTAGCTATTAGACAGTTGATGTACATATATGTATTAGTCAATAGTACCAATAACATATAACACAACTAACTATTAGACAGTTGATGTACATACATGTATTAGTCAATAGTAACAATAACATATAACACAACTAGCTATTAGACAGTTGATGTACATACATGTATTAGTCAATGGTACCAATAACATAACATAACTAGCTATTAGACAGTTGATGTACATACATGTATTAGTCAATGGTACCAATAACATATAACACAACTAGCTATTAGACAGTTGATGTACATACATGTATAGTCAATGATACCAATAACATAACATAACTAGCTATTAGACAGTTGATGTACATATATGTATTAGTCAATGGTACCAATAACATAACATAACTAGCTATTAGACAGTTGATGTACATACATGTATAGTCAATGGTACCAATAACATATAACACAACTAGCTATTAGACAGTTGATGTACATACATGTATTAGTCAATGGTATCAATAACATATAACACAACTAGCTATTAGACAGTTGATGTACATACATGTATTAGTTAATAGTAACAATAACATATAACACAACTAGCTATTAGACAGTTGATGTACATACATGTATTAGTCAATGGTACCAATAACATATAACACAACTAGCTATTAGACAGTTGATGTACATACATGTATAGTCAATGATATCAATAACATATAATAAGAATATACATCCTATGAAGGAATACAGAATGCACTGGACTACCTTCATCGATACACAACAGACTGGCGATTGCAAGTAAACACAAACAAAACACAAATAATGGTATTTAGAAAATCAGGATGCAAACAAGATACAAGACAATTCAAATGTGGCTTGGAAGAAATAAAAACTACAGAACAATACACATATCTCGGTGTAACATTCAAGACAAATGGCTCTATGAGCTCCACAGCAACCAGATTGTCAGACAAAGCCAGCAAAGCTGCAAGAATCCAATCACAGATATATTCGACAAAGATAAACAGTACTAAGATAAAGGAAAAACTCATGAATACAACACAGCTACCTATCCTGACATATGCTGGCGAAATATGGGGTGTTCTCCAAAATCAAACAACTTGGGACAAAACAGAGACAGAAAAATTCCATCTACGTTTTTGTCGCCAAATATTAAATGTCAGCAACAGAGTGAGCAAAATAGGATGCAGAATGGAACTTGGGAGAGAACCACTGATTAGTAGAATATACTACTCAGCAATAAACTATTACAAATACCTCAAGACATTAGACAATAACAACTTAGCCTATTATGCAATGAATGACATGGAGAACAATGATTACACAGGTTCATGGCTAACTACCTTTGAACACAATATACAATTATATAACAGCAAGAATATCAACAATTTAACAAAACAAGAACTATACAACTCAATTAGACAATATTATATCAATCAATGGAATGAAAATAACAAAAGGGAAAACTCTAAGTTACGTACATACAACAACTTCAAAAATTCCCTGGAACAAGAAGAATACATTAAAGTAATGAACAATAAACAACACATCAAAACAATAGCCAAATTTAGATTAAGTTGCCATCAACTTGCCATTGAGAAGGGTAGATATACAAAACCAAAAACACCAGTAGAAGACAGACTATGTACACATTGTAAAGAAATAGAAGATGAAAGACATCATCTAATTCATTGTAAATTATATACAAAACAAAGAGAAAAAATGTTTAGTATTATCACTACCCTCAACTCAAACTTTATAAACTTAGATAGAGGAGAGCAATTTAGATATATACTACAATCAAAACATAAGGATATTATAACCGCTCTCTACATATACCTGGATGATACATGTAGTCAATAGACACACACTAGAACTACTGTATACTTTAATATTTATATTTCATAGATCATTATTAACTTTATTTTGTTTAAATACCAAATTAGAAATGTAAAATTTTCTAAACGGCTAAAATAAAGTGTTATCTTATCTTATCTTATCTTATCTTATAACACAATTATAGCTATTAGACAGTTGATGTACATACATGTAGAGTCAATGGTACCAATAAAATATAACACAGCTAGCTATTAGACAGTTGATGTATATACATGTATTAGTCAATGGTATCAATAACATATAACACAACTAGCTATTAGACAGTTGATGTACATACATGTATTAGTTAATGGTACCAATAACATATAACACAACTAGCTATTAGACAGTTGATGTACATACATGTATTAGTCAATTGTACCAATAACATATAACACAACTAGCTATTAGACAGTTGATGTATATACATGTATAGTCAATGGTATCAATAACATATAACACAACTAGCTATTAGACAGTTGATGTATATACATGTATTAGTTAATGGTACCAATAACATATAACACAACTAGCTATTAGACAGTTGATGTATATACATGTATTAGTTAATGGTACCAATAACATATAACACAACTAGCTATTAGACAGTTGATGTACATACATGTATAGTCAATAGTACCAATAATATAACACAGCTAGCTATTAGACAGTTGATGTACATACATGTATTAGTCAATTGTACCAATAACATATAACACAACTAGCTATTAGACAGTTGATGTATATACATGTATAGTCAATGGTACCAATAACATATAACACAATTAGCTATTAGACAGTTGATATACATACATGTATTAGTGAATGGTACCAATAACATATAACACAGCTTGCTATTAGACAGTTGATGTACATACTACATGTATTAGTTAATGGTACCAATAACATATAATACAACTAGCTATTAGACAGTTGAGGTACTTACATGTATTAGTCAATGGTACCAATAACATATAACACAGCTAGCTATTAGACAGTTGATGTACATACATGTATAGTCAATGGTACCAATACCATATAACACAATTAGCTATTAGACAGTTGATGTACATACATGTATTAGTCAATGGTACCAATAATATATAACACAGCTAGCTATTAGACAGTTGATGTACATACATGTATTAGTCAATGGTACCAATAACATATAACACAGCTAGCTATTAGACAGTTGATGTACATACATGTATAAGTCAATGGTACCAATAACATATAACACAGCTAGCTATTAGACAGTTGATGTACATACATGTATTAGTCAATGGTACCAATAACATATAACACAACTAGCTATTAGACAGTTGATGTA
>NC_135567.1:3862398-3899898 GCF_964340395.1 Glandiceps talaboti | reverse complement strand
CCGAACACTAAATTCGGTCAAACAATTCACACACAGCTTCTATATGCTAGTATATTTTATTTATTTTATCACGTGTATGGAAATTTTAGTACAGCAGCATGGCTCATGATTTCGTTTAGTTGTTGACAATAAGGTGACCCCCTCCCCTTTATTCACTTTGTAAAAATGATGATTCACCCCCTTCATTGAGTCCCAAAATGAGGTGCCCCCCCCCCCCGGCCGTGAAAACTGATCTCTCCCTAATAAATTCATTTTAATTTTAAAAAACAAAGAGTTATTGAGGTCTCAAATGACAAACTCGGCTGTAGTGCTATGAATACAAAGCCAGTGTGCAGTAGTGTGTAGTGCTATGAATATAAAGCCAGTGTGCAGTAGTGTGTAGTGCTATGAATATAAAGCCAGTGTGCAGTAGTGTGTAGTGCTATGAATATAAAGCCAGTGTGCAGTAGTGTGTAGTGATATGAATACAAAGCCAGTGTGCAGTAGTGTGTAGTGCTATGAATACAAAGCCAGTGTGCAGTAGTGTGTAGTGCTATGAATACAAAGCCAGTGTGCAGTAGTGTGTAGTGCTATGAATATAAAGCCAGTGTGCAGTAGTGTGTAGTGCTATGAATACAAAGCCAGTGTGCAGTAGTGTGTAGTGCTATGAATATAAAGCCAGTGTGCAGTAGTGTGTAGTGCTATGAATATAAAGCCAGTGTGCAGTAGTGTGTAGTGCTATGAATACAAAGCCAGTATGCAGTAGTGTGTAGTGCTATGAATACAAAGCCAGTGTGTAGTAGTGTGTAGTGATATGAATACAAAGCCAGTGTGCAGTAGTATGTAGTGATATGAATATAAAGCCAGTGTGCAGTAGTGTGTAGTGCTATGAATACAAAGCCAGTATGCAGTAGTGTGTAGTGCTATGAATACAAAGCCAGTGTGTAGTAGTGTGTAGTGATATGAATACAAAGCCAGTGTGCAGTAGTGTGTAGTGATATGAATACAAAGCCAGTGTGCAGTAGTATGTAGTGATATGAATACAAAGCCAGTGTGTAGTAGTGTGTAGTGATATGAATACAAAGCCAGTGTGCAGTAGTATATAGTGCTATGAATACAAAGCCAGTGTGCAGTAGTGTGTAGTGCTATGAATATAAAGCCAGTGTGCAGTAGTGTGTAGTGCTATGAATATACAGCCAGTATGCAGTAGTGTGTAGTGCTATGAATATAAAGCCAGTGTGCAGTAGTGTGTAGTGCTATGAATATAAAGCCAGTGTGCAGTAGTGTGTAGTGCTATGAATATAAAGCCAGTGTGCAGTAGTATGTAGTGCTATGAATACAAAGCCAGTATGTAGTAGTATGTAGTGCTATGAATATACAGCCAGTATGAAGTAGTATGTAGTGCTATGAATACAAAGCCAGTGTGCAGTAGTATGTACCCTCACCAAACTGGAGGGCTAAATAAGCTCTCGGATAGCTATCCGATAGCTCTCAAAACTGAATTTTGGTGAAAAATAAGCTTTCGATAGCTATCACAGCTATTGAAGGCTAAGCTGAACAGTCATTGATGGCTAAGTGAACAAGATGTGAAGGATAACCCAAACCTTCATAGCTATCACAGCCATTGACTGGTAGACTGTGAAGGCTAAGTCAGAGGGCTAAGGTAAAAATTAAGCCTCCGATAGCTATCACTGCTATTGAAGGCTCATTGAGAAAGATGTGAAGGCTAAACCCCCTTATCCTTCGAAGCTATCACAGCCTTCGATAGGTAAGTTAACAAGTTGTGAAGGCTAAAACAGGCATCCACATAATAGCTATCAGAAATATTAACAGCCATATGTGAGCAAAGTAAAAAGCAAGCCATCGACAGAGGCATGAAGAAACATTGACTGATATAAAGCTCTGGATAGAACTTGAAGTTGCGAGTTGTTGGCACTTAAAGTGCAATTACCAATTTGTACAAAAGTCCAACCTTGTCAATATAACAGTAAAGAAGTCATTATTAATAATTACCAACAGAATTTGAATTTTAAAAACTAATGAGTTGCGATTCATCTAGTGTAATGTAAGTGTTTCTCAAAAAAATAAAAAAAATAAAAAAGGAACTACAAGCTACACCCTCCCGCCTATAAAAAATCTTATAATCTTAAAAAAATGTTAAAAAATAAAAATAAAATGGAATAAGTTAAAATAAAATGTTAAAAAATAAAAATAAAATGGAACTACATGCTAACCCCCCCCCCCCAACGCCTGTAAAACAATCTTCTAGTCTTAAAAAAATAAAATAAAATAAAATAAAAATAAAATGGAACTACAAGGTACCCCCCCCCCCTTTAGAGCAATCTTCTAGAGTCTCAGTATTTTGCCATGGACTAGAAGTAGAAGCTTGAAGACATTCATGCGTTTCGCTTGATCAGTGTTGCTTTTGCTTGATCACTGCGCTCATAAAACCAAATTATTCGCAACAGGCATCATTTTAATACAGTGTAAGTTCTCCGTGAAGGCTGTCATTATAATGAACATGCGTACGGTGGATGAGCAGAGGAGTTTACATTTAACAAACAACCAAACTGGTCATTGACCGTTAACCTTATGTAACATGTGTAAAGAGAGGGAAGTATGGTTGACCAAAGTAGATCTCTTAGGAAATGACATGCCTATAGCAGCAACCTTAAAATGTGAATTCCCTGTCAAGTAACTCGATAACAGCGGGAAATACGTGTTTATTTCTGAATTTTACGACGGGATTGTGGTGTTCCACTCGCCAAAGTGACCAAGTAAGTAATATTTACTCAGTATTGCATGCCTTGTGCAGTCGAGAAATCCATGATTAACTGCTTTATTTTTTTCTTAGCCTTAATGTAGAATTACTTTGTCACTGTCTAAATTTACTGAACCTTTTCTGAGATTTCCTTACACTGATTGCCATGAACAGCACAGTAGATCCTAGCTCTTGAAATATGCACTCTGAGAACTCCGACGCATGGACTGAGATGTGTCAAATATGGCAGTGAATGCATACTTTTTCTGTATTTTATTTACTTATCTTTGTATGCTTTACCATGCTCGCTAAAGCATGATGTTACGCAATAAAGATTGATTGATTGTAATACTTTAAGTTTTTACACTCTTTATGGAACGGTGTTACGATGGCCTATGTAATATTTTTTGTGCAATATTAGTTGTGTTTTCTCTAAGCTTAGAATAGAATAGAACAATCAATTATAGTCTGACATGTATGAAAGTAACACTTCATTGTAGAAGACACTGAACAAATTGTATGTCGAGTTGTAACTGGCACTATAATTTTGTCTGTTTATCTCCACAGGGTACAAAGTCCATGAGACCACTTGTGATTCTAACAGAACACCCTGTTGAGTATAGTGATGTAAAAGTTAGTTCTGTTGGTCTGTTCGATGCAGAAAATAATGCTGCTAAAGCTAAGGATTATCGTGGTGAGTTGATTTTAATAATAACTTGTGTGGTCACCATACATGAGTGGAACAAATAACACATTTGTAAGTGATTGATGAATTTCTAACAAACCTTAAACAGTGTTAATCTTGCTGCATCATAGCAAAATAATTCTTGATTAACAGTGAACATTAAACAAGTAGAGATGGGTGGGGGGGGGGGGTTGAGTATGAAATTCTTTGAATCTTCTCCTTTTACATGTTATATGTAAACAATGTGAATGATTTAACATTAAGAGTTGATTTTTTGAACAAACTACTTCAATGCCAACACCTCATTTAGGTAGATTGTGCTGAAAGTTGGAGTGTATAACCACAATCTTGGTGTGTATTGTGAAATTAACGGTTTCTAGATGACAAGTAATATGTTTAACCTCAAATTTAAACATGAATCCTCCTTTATTATGGAAGAATTCTGGGAGAGTCTGTGTTGACACATTAAGATGTGATTTAAAAAGTGTATTACTGCCTGAGGTTTCATATATCTTGCATGTATTTTCGATATATTTCAGGATCGCTCATGAATTCTGTTCTTGGCCTTGTTTTTACAAGGCAAGAACTAATGAATAGCTGTGGTGTCAGGGTTTAAGGAGAGGCAAGGAGCGGCACAACTTACCTGTCCTAGATGTTCATAATATTGATACAGTCAGAGGTATGTTATATTTATATATATTTATATAAAATTATGATAGGTAATTTCTAATAATATTGCAAATCTTGTATCTGTGAACTGATCTTGTTACAATATATTTTTTCAAAATGAACAATTATTTCCTAAATGTACCACATACAATTCATGAAATTAAAACAGAAAGTGGAATGTATTTGGCGTAGTTTTACAAGAAAATGTACCACAAAATTACTCCATGTGCCTACATGTACATGTATCAGCAGTTTCTAAACTTTTGTGTATACTTACATACAGTGTACATCAGTATCATACATTGAGTGATTATATATATTTTCTTTTTCTTTCAGTGTACCTTGCTGCAAAAGCTAAAGATACAACTTGGACGTGATGCCTAATAAAACTTTCAATGAAAAAATCCCAGCAGAGGTCGGTAATTCAAAATGGTACTGAAATGCTTTAATTGAAAAAAAAAAGTAAATATAAAGAGGAAAAAAATTGACACCCCCCCCCCCAAAAAAAAAAAAAAAAAAAAAATTCTAGCGTATTGGTGAGATTGTTCATGAAGACATATGAACTTTCAATGAGTTTCAGTGCCTAATTTTGAAATACTGATCTGTGTTCAATATTGATAATAAGTGACAATTTTGTAACATTCATTATTTTGAGAAAATGTTTCAATGTCTTCTTCTGACTTATTGAACTATGGTACAATATTGATTTCCAATTACATTATTTGTAACTTTTGATTGTCTTATTGAGCTGTTGTTCCTTATACTGCCTCTCCTGACATTTATATTTCAAACAACGTCGATTCTGATTTTCAATGGTTCCTATTATCAGATATGTGTTGCACCAATCTGATTTTTTTTAAAAATGAAATAAATATAGTATTATCACTTAAATTTGTTTCGTTTACAGTGGTATATGCTTTTGTATGGCTTCTACTTACAGAACTTTGTGCATTTTGGGGAAAATATTGTTTGATGTCAAGGTATTTGTAGCTATTTAAAGATCCCAGCTAACAATCATTTACTAAGTTGCTAGTGCATATTTCTCTACTACATCTTGATGGTAAGAGTGGTTGCTAACCAGTTTATTATTGAAGCATACTTGGCTTGCAACTGACAGACACTCGTACACTCAAGGTTGGATATTTTGACAAGTACAATAACTTGAACAGAATATCTATCAGCAGGTACGTGATAGCTATCAGATGGTAAGTAAGCCTTCTCTTATCATAGTTCATGCTCTGAGAATAGCTATCGGAAGGCTAATTCGTGTTCTGAGAATAGCTATCGGAAGGCTTAGCTATATATCTCTCGTCATGTAGAATACCCCCTAAGAATGGATAGCTATCGATAGGAAAATAGCTATCTACGGGTATGTGATAGCTATCAATGGCTGAGCAATCCACCTCATTTACATAAAATGATAGCTATCAATGATAGCTATCAATGATAGCTATCGACGGCTAAGTTAGCCTTCTCATTTAAATAATTCGTGCTCTCACAGAGCTAAGGTATAGCTATCGGAAGGCTAACTAGCTCTCGATGGCTAAGTAGATACCTGCCTCTGCTGTGTCTGAGGGTTATCACCACCTTGATGATAGCTATCAAAAGTCTTCCTAGGATAGCTATCGAAGGGTAGTCTTTGATAGCTTTCTGAGAGCTAATGGAAGCTTTCCTGTTTGGTGAGGGTAGTGCTATGAATACAAAGCCAGTGTGCAGTAGTATGTAGTGATATGAATATAAAGCCAGTGTGTAGTAGTATGTAGTGCTATGAATACAAAGACAGTATGTAGTAGTTTGTAGTGATATGAATACAAACCAGTATGCAGTAGTATGTAGTGATATGAATACAAATCCAGTGTGTAGTAGTATGCAGTGATATGATTACAACGCCAGTATGGAGTAGTATGTAGTGATATGAATACAAAGCAAGTGTGTAGTTGTATGTAGTGATATGATTACAACACCAATATGGAGTAGTATGTAGTGATATGAATACAAAGCCAGTCTGGAGTGCTATGAATACAAAGCCAGTATGTAGTAGTATGTAGTATTATGAATACAAAGCCGGTATGTAGTAGTATGTAGTGATATGATTACAATGCCAGTATGTAGTAGTAAGTAGTGCTATGAATACAAAGCCATTATGTAGTAGTATGTAGTGATATGAATACAAAGCCAGTATGTAGTAGTATGTAGTGATATGAATACAAAGCCAGTATGTAGTAGTATGTAGTGATATGAATACAAAGCCAGTATGTATAGTAGTATGTAGTGATAAGAATACAAAGCCAGTATGTAGTAGTATGTAGTGATATGAATACAAAGCCAGTATGTAGTAGTATGTAGTGATATGAATACAAAGCCAGTATGTAGTACTATGTAGTGTTATGAATACAAAGCCAGTGTTTAGTAGTATGTAGTGCTATAAATACAAAGCCAGTATGTAGTAGTATGTAGTGCAAATTGTGTGTATGCTTGTAGTATGTAGTGATATGAATACAAAGTCGGTCTGGAGAGCTTTGAATACAAAGACAGTATGTAGTAGTATGTAGTGCTATGAATACAAAGCCAGTATGTAGTAGTATGTAGTGATATGAATACAAACCGGTATGCAGTAGTATGTAGTGATATGAATACAAATCCAGTGTGTAGTAGTATGCAGTGAGATGATTACAACGCCAGTATGGTGTAGTATGGAGTGATTTGAATACAAAGCCAGTCTGGAGTGCCTATGAATACAAAGCCAGTATGTAGTAGTATGTACTGTTATGAATACAAAGCCAGTATGAAGTAGTATGTAGTGCTATGAATACTAATCCAGTATGTAGTAGTGTGTAGTGATATGAATACAAAGTCAGTATGTAGTAGTAAGTAGTGCTATGAATACAAAGCCATTATGTAGTAGTATGTAGTGATATGAATACAAAGCCAGTATGTAGTAGTATGTAGTGCTATGAATACAAAGCTAGTGTTTAGTAGTATGTAGTGCTATAAATACAAAGCCAGTATGTAGTAGTATGTAATGCAAATTGTGTGTATGCTTATATATTGAGGGTCTATGGTGTATGTCAGTCTTTATTCCGAAGGCCGTTGAATTGATTGCTGCAGTCCTAAATTTAGTGCAGTGTAACTATTATGTGTGCAGAAAATTCAGATGTGCAATAAATTGTGATATGTAAGAATGTTTGGTACTTTTCAATCTCCATATCTCGGAGTGATTTACTACATTATCTTTCCTTCACGACAGTTTAGTATGTATACTAATATTAGTAGTTCACCTATTATGTTTGTTGAGTCAGGAGTCGCCATAGTCACCTTCAGAAGGGATTTCTGCCCTCACACTTTGATGTTGTGTAAAAACTCATTAATATTCATAAAGCGGGGACTGAGAAGGGGAATTCCCTATACGTTTACCTCATTGTGGTGACTCACTGGCGTTTGAACACCAATTGAAAATAGAAACATTCCCTATCTGTGCATTTCACACATATCGGTTACACGCTAAGGCTTATCAGACTAATAACAAAAAGTGCATAACATTGATTGAACCCATGTCAACTTCGACAATGACATGTTTGTGAGGGATTGCTTTATAAAAGAGGGAAAGACGCACCAGAAGTCTGTTACCAAGCAAGCCAGCTACTACTGAACTTTATTCAACTATAACTAATATTTACATAGGTAAATTATTGAAACTGTAATGTTTCAAAATGAATCATTGATTAAACTACTCTGATAAGCTAGGCATGTTGACCTTACTTGTTCATCTAGTCGAGTAAACAATATTGCATATGTGCTACCTTGCTAGTATCCATGGTGATTGTCCAACAGACTAAACAGTACAGTACAACTCGATTTTTACACAGCTACACACATGCGAAAAAGGAATTACAACTTCCTATATACGACTTATGTTCACGTGTTCACCAATAAACAACATCTCTTTGCCCTCGGGTATCTAAAATACACCTGTAGCCGTGAGCGTCTTTGCATGCGCTGAGCACTGTATAAGACCCGGATGTTGTCAGCAAGTCTACCTCTGCCTGAAGATTCTTAAAATCGGCAAAGTGTATATACTTTTGAGTATATCTTTTTTTAAGTTGCGTCTGTGGTGTTATCTATTTTAGTCAAGATGTTACTTAATTATGTCGTCGATCGTAAGATGTTGTGTATTTGGGGTTTGATTTTGTGGTTTTTTGAATTGTTGTGGTTTCACTAGAATCCTTTGGCTTAAAGTTGTAAAATTGTTAAAAATTGCCATTTTTTTCAATATTTAGAAATCAAATTTTGCCTTTGGTAACATATTCTATGCACTAAGTCACATCGATTCTTCATTGACTTGGTTGATGTTGATTGCTGGGAAAATTGTAATTACGTACACCAATGTTTATGGTCAAAAGATGTGTACTTGATGTGTGACGTCACAGAGTGTGACGTATCATTCGTACATGCTCACAATATTGTTGCTTATAGACAACATAGTGTCGAACATGATCAATGTCACAGGTAATGTGGAACTGCTCCATTCCGCTAGTAAAAACAAGTGGGAGAAAAGAAATGAGGGCAAAATCAACATTTTTAGTGAGATACACCGATAGAATGCAGTCTGACAAAACACGTGGACGTTGCAAGATTGCTGTTAGATAGGCGAGTCTAAAATCAGTACATGATAACAGTACCGTAATAGCAGGATTTTTATGTAGTGAATTTGTGCGATATCAGAACTAAAGTATTTTTCACTCTTAAATATTTATTTGCCTAAACACGTCTATATTATCGACATTTTACTGTATTCTGATAACAAATACTCCACGGCATATCTGGAGAACCTCGTCCCTATGAACACCAGCCCCAACCACGTCACGACAACTAACGTGACCCAGCAGTGAATTGTAATAATAATCAGACTATGTAGTCATGCAAGTAAACTCAGGGCAGTTTGATATATTGTGGAATTCTGCTGGAAATAAAAAACATGCCCACATGGCTTTCTTATAGCGATAATCTTGACGACATTATCTTATACATTTATGATTACATGTACGCGAACCGGGATGTGATGATGCACTGCAGCCTAAAAATGGAAAATGTTACCATATGATCGCACGTCAAGTATCGAAGTCTATGCATTCGGAGAGGGGTGTGTGTGTCAAACTATTTAGCGAGATGGGCGTTTGCTTACGTTCGTTCCATAAATATTTGTAATAGATTTCCCGAGTGGAGCCACTTTCTCCTGATAACGATCGGTACCATTGTCAAAATGAACGCATGTCACGAACGAGAAGCACAGTAAGGTCTGTCATGCATTATCGTTGTTCAATGTATCACGTCGTCGTATTTCATTGCATGCCCCTGAATAAATACCATCGCCAGTCGCACATTGAGCAGTTTATATAGTTCCAAATATCAAATATCAAATATACTTATAGATATTACAGATACAACCACCGTGACTTGTGATTCCTCTGTGGCTGTGGCAACGATTTCGACATGTACAATGTATTGTTTTCACTACAGGTAATTGATGATGTACGGTAACTTCCGTTGGTTTTATTTTCAATTCAGGGACGAAAATCAATAGCTAGAAAGTAGCACGAAAGTAATAAAAAGTGACAATGAGACACTTCTGTACGTCATGTAAAATGAACTTGCCGATACAACCAGAAACTATATACAACAATTGCACAATAATTATAGCTTTTTTCAAGGATAACAAACATAGCTCTACGTTTGCCTATGCTACGGAAGGCAGATACTTCGAACATGTCCATAACCACGATCACGAAACCATCGAAAATTTTCCTAACCTTGCCCTTGATAGTGATCACAAATAAAAACAATACAAGTGACAAAAGTATGTGGATGTACTAAATCAAAGTATCCTCCGACTTCGCTAAAGTTCACCCGGGAAACTTTCTCATGTTTATTCATGACACTTACCTCCATCGCAGCCATGATAGTGAAGTCGTGTCCCGAATTCTCGCGTGATCTCGTCTCTTAAATGACGTGCAATTTGTGCGGTAATGGCGGGAGAATCAAAACATTTTGTTTACGATCGAATTATTCTCTAAAGCCGTAATTCATTACAAGGGTCAATTTGACTTGCATCCGTGAACGAGGCAATTGATTACATGGTAAAGGTTGGTTCTTCACGATCTTTTACAGTATTTGAAATATTGAAAATATGACAATTTTAAACAATTGTACAACTTTAAGAATGATGTCAGCATTCTATAACTAACCCATTATGCACATGTGTCATTATTTGTACACACATTTCATTCATCTGGCTAGTCAAGTCACACATTCTCGATCTCCCAAAAAGAACTCAGACTAACTATTTCTTCATTTCATCTCATTTTATTGTATATTCTATATCATTTGTATATTATTGCAACTTATTCAATGTTGGAAGACGAGCTCCCTATTATATGGATAGGGTTGTTAGTAAACAATTGATATCGTCAGTGACCGATCGAATACCTGGATCCCTTGCAATTTGCATATATATCTGGAAGGGGAACGGAAGATGCTACTCTCACACTACTTAATACGGTAGTTAACCATTTACAACTTCCTAAAACACATGTTCGTATCTTGTTCACTGATTTCAGTTCTGTTTTCAATACATTGCAAACTTATATTTTATTACGGTGACTTTTCAATTTAAATGTGAACAGATACATCATCACCTGGATTCAAGATTTATTTTCTTTGTAATAGACCCCAACTTTAGATAAACTAGTTTTGAATACAGGTGCACCTCACAGCTGCATGCTATCACCAGTGATGTTTTCAATTTATACTGATGAAATGAAGATTTAGTTGTAAGTTTGCTCAAATATTCTGATAATATGGCACTTGTAGGCCTCCTGTTGAAAGAACGATCTCTAAATGAATATATTTATTTTGATCATGTAGCAATCCTTCAAGACTGGTGTAAGTCAAGTTTACTGGAGATGAACGTGACTAAAACTAAGGAACTAATAATAGAAAATGACAAATTTAGTGTCACTTTTGAACCGGCTGTATTGAACGGCCAGTCTGTAGAAATTGTTGAGTGTTTCAAATATCTAGGTTTGCAATTGAACCATAAACTAAATTTCACTGAAAACACTAACTGTATTGTTAAGAAGGCCATGCAGCGTATGTTTTTACTGGGGAGGCTACGGAGTTTTGACGTTAGTGAAAATGGTCTTGAAAATGTATACAAGAGTTTTATAGAAAGTATGCTAAGTTCTAACATTTCAGTATGGTATGGCAACTTGACTGGTAAAAATAAAAATAAATATGGCTAGGAAAATAATTGGTAAGAAATAGTCAGCTCTATGACCTCTACAAACTCTCCGTCCGCAGGAAAGTCCAAGGAATTGTTAGTGATACCTGACATCCTTTGTACTCGCAGTTTGATTTGATACCTTCAGGAAGACGATATAGAGTACCTTTAACTCGTAAGATTTTTTTTAAATCATTTTAACCACGTGCAATAACCACACTGAACTCAGACCTGTGATTTAAGCTTCTGACAATTTCTTAAAGATCTAGGATATTTTTCTAGAAGATTGTAACTGATTTCTATCGCTACTACAGTGTTCACATTACTGTAATTATTTATAGTGTATATATGTCATTTAATATGCATTTTATATTTTGGTGAAGTGAAAGGAAAACTTCCGTAAATTGACAATAAAGTTCTATTCTATTCTATTCTATTCTATTCTATTCTATTCTATTCTATTCTATTCTATCCTATTCTATCCTATTGTATTCGATTCTATTATATTCTATTCTATCCTATTATATTATATTCTATAAGGAATACAGAAATGGGTTTCTGCCGAGTTAACATGCAGCCACATCCGTTACAAAATAGAAATGTGTCTCGGTAATTGTCAATTGAACTTTAAATATTGCGCACTAATTACTAGCTTGTAACATCAGTAAGTTGCCGTCCTGAAAATTCCTGCGATGCCTGTACAAGTTGCCAATACGATTGAACGATTGGCTCATCACATAACCACTCGTTGACAAGATCACGTGCCGTTACCTATGTAGTAGACTGTAGTGTTGTATATATTTGTGTACGATGAATCTCATCGTGTGTAAACAGTGAAACATGTCTACAATTTGGCATCAGGGGATCCTCAAAGCTATGTAGGATGTTTAAAAATCGAGAGTTGCAGGTACAAATAAATGAGGTAACATCTACAGTAAGTGTAACGCCTTGCTTGGGATGTGGGCTTATCATCCAAGTCGCAGTTGTCCGTCATTTGTTGTCCGTCAAGTACATAGTTCTGATGACTAAACAAACGGAAAAAAAGTCTCTTGAATTCAGGAACTTGTGTTTTGGTGTTGGTGAATAATTAAACCATGTTTTTGTAGCATTCAAGTGGTTGTTTTTGTCATTTATTGTACATTACTTTCTGGCCAGGTGGGTTACTTGGCAATACATTTATTTTAGAACAACATGCATCTCTCGCCATGAGTGTTTGCTATTGGTATAAGGCAGCTCTTATCATGGGTGTAAACACCACATGTAAATGTCGCATATTTGAATAATTCTGAGGGACACACAATCTAACGCTTTCTTGACGGCAGTTTGCAGGAGCATTGTCCCATTTTGAAAGATTTTTTACGTTCTATGAAACAAACTGATTGATTTTCAACTAATATGTGTATCAAGTTACCATCCCACGACATTCACAAACAATTCGTGCATGATTTATGACCTGTGTGTTTCTCGGAGTACAGAAAAAATGCTGAAAACAAGAGCCCGAAGCTAGTGCTCCGTACAACAGATCGAATTTCCCGTATTTGCATGAATTACCCAGAATCCTTTTATGTACGACAGTTTTGTAAGCATTATAGGCACTCAGTTCTTGTACAACAGGCAGTGGTTGCCAGGGCGACCTACACTGGGGTGTTCTACCACAGTAGTAGTTTACCTTCCAAAATGGGGCCAGATCAATAGTTCAATGTAGGATAAAACACTTAATTCCTCAGAGCTCCCCCCCCCTAATAAATTGACCGAAATTGAAAATTGTTTCAGACAGCAAAATAAAGCCAGTATGTAGTAGTATGTAGTGATATGAATACAAAGCCAGTATATGTAGTAGTATGTAGTGCTATGAATACAAAGCCAGTATGAAGTAGTATGTACTGCTATGAATACAAAGCCAGTATATGTAGTAGTATGTATACACTAGTGCTATGAATACAAAGCTAGTATATGTAGTAGTGTGTAGTGCTATGAATATAAAGCCAGTATGTAGTAGTGTGTAGTGCTATGAATACAAAGCCGGTATGTAGTAGTATGTAGTGCTATGAATACAAAGCCAGTATGTAGTATAGTGATATGAATACAAAGCCAGTATGTAGTAGTATGTAGTGATATGAATACAAAGCCAGTATGTAGTAGTATGTAGTGCTATGAATACAAAGCCGGTATGTAGTAGTATGTAGTGCTATGAATACAAAGCCAGTATGTAGTAGTATGTAGTGCTATGAATACAAAGCCAGTATGTAGTGCTATGAATAGAAATCCGGTATGTAGTAGTGTGTAGTGCTATGAATACCAAGCCAGTATGTAGTAGTGTGTAGTGCTATGAATACAAAGCCAGTATGTAGTAGTATGTAGTGTTATGAATACAAAGCCAGTATGTAGTTATATGTATTGCTATGAATACAAAGCCAGTATGTAGTAGTATGTAGTGCTAATTGTGTGTATGCATATATATTGAGGGTCTATGGTGTATGTCAGTCTTTATTCCGAAGGCCGTTGAATTGATTGCTGTAGTCCTAAATTTAGTGCAGTGTAACTATTATGTGTGCAGAAAATTCAGATGTGCAATAAATTGTGATATGTAAGAATATTTGGTACTTTTCAATCTCCATATCTCGGAGTGAGTTACTACAGTATCTTTCCTTCGTGACAGTTTAGTATGTATACTAATATTAGTAGTTCAACTATTATGTTTGTTGAGTCAGGAGTCAGGAGTCGCCATAGTCACCTTCAGAAGGGATTTCTGCCCTCACACTTTGATGTTGTGTGAAAACTCATTAATATTCATAACGCGGGGACTGAGAAGGGGAATCCCCTATACGTTTACCTCATTAATCGTGGAACTCTAGGTGCCTGTCACTCTATTTTGCACAGGACTGGCTGTATCTTTTGGAGGTGGAGAACTTGTGGTGACTCACTGGTGTTTGAACACCAATTGAAAATAGAAACATACCCTATCTGTGTTGTTCACACATATCGGTTACGCGCTAAGGCTTATCAGACTAATATAATAACAAAAAGTGCATAACATTGATTGAACCAGGGTCAACTTCGACAATGACATGTTTGTGAGGGATTGGTTTATACAAGAGGGAAAGACGCACCAGAAGTCTGTTACCAAGCAAGCCAGCTACTACTGAACTTTATTCAACTATAACTAATATTTACATAGGTAAATTATTTAAACTGTAATGTTTCAAAATGAATCATTGATTAAACTACTCTGATAAGCTAGGCATGTTGACCTTATTTGTTCTTCTAGACGAGTAAACAATATTGCATATGTGCTACCTTGATAGTATCCATGGTGATATAGGAATGGTCCAAGAGACTAAACAGTACAGGACAACTCGAGTTTTACACAGCTACACACATGCGGAACAGGAATTACGGTTTTATGTTCACGTGTTCACCAATAAACAACATCTCTTGGCCCTTGGATATCTCAAATACACCTGTAGCCGTGAGCGTCTTTGCATGCTGGTAACGTCAGTAAGTTGCCGTCCTGAAAATTCCTGCGATGCCTGTAAAAGTTGCCAATACGATTGAACGATCGGCTCATCACATAACCACTCGTTGACAAGATCACGTGCCGTTACGTATGTAGTAGACTGTAATAAAAAATAATAATACATTAATTTTAGAACAACATGCATTTCTCGCCATGAGTGTTTGCTATTGGTATGCTATATCATAAGTGGGAGAAGGCAACTCTTATCATGGGAGTAAACACCACATGGAAATGTCGCATATTTGAATAATTCTGAGGGACACACAATCTAACGCTTTCTTGACGGCCGTTTGCAGAAACATTTGTCTCATTTTGAAAGTTTTGTTTACGTTCTATGAAACAAACTGATTGATTTTCAACTAATATGTGTATCAAGTTACCATCCTACGACATTCACAAACAATTCGTGCATGATTTATGACCTGTGTGTTTCTCGGAGTACAGAAAAAATGCTGAAAACAAGAGCCTGAAGCTAGTGCTCCGTACCGCAGATCGAATTTCCCGTATTTGCATGGATTACCCAGTATCCTCTTTATATGCGGCAGTTTCGTAAGCATCAAGGCACTCAGTTCTTGTACAACAGGCAGTGGTTGCCAGGGCGACCTACACTGGGGTTTTCTACCACAGTAGTAGTTTAGTCGTTCTGCATCCGTGCGTAATTCTGGTCCTTTTCATGTTACAGAGAATTTACTCAATTGTGTACAGTATAGTGTTGTCCTCCTTAACGGTGCACGCGTTTCACTCAACACTGTCCGGCAAAAAGCAATGCAACTCGACTATGTTGAGTGTGAAAGCAAATAACGAAAGAATTACATACAAGGCTACCAAATATTAGCAATCCATCGAATGTGTACTCATTTTACATCTTTGTCCATATTAGTCAATGGTAAGATTATAATCAATCAATCAATCAATCAATCAATCAATCATTCAATCAATAAATCATTAAACTCTAATCGTTATATATACACTCTGTAAACTTGTCTCTTTACTCGTACTCGGGCCAGATATGTAGTGCTATGAATACAAAGCCAGTATGTAGTAGTACCGCGGGTATGTAGTGCTATGGATGCAAAGCCAATATATAGTAGTGTGTAGTGCTATGAATACAAAGCCATTATGTAGTAGTGTGTAGTGCTATGAATACAAAGCCAGTATGTAGTAGTACCGTGGGTATGCAGTGCTATGGATACAAAGCCAATATGTAGTAGTGTGTAGTGCTTTGAATACAAAGCCATTATAAAGTAGTGTGTAGTGCTATGAATACAAAGCCAGTATGTAGTAATATGTAGTGCTATGAATACATAGCCAGTATGTAGTAGTGTGTAGTGCTATGAATACAAAGCCAGTATGTAGTAGTACCGCGGGTATGTAGTGCTATGAATACAAAGCCAATATGTAGTAGTAGTAGTGTGTAGTGCTATGAATACAAAGCCATTTATGTAGTAGTGTGTAGTGCTATTGATACAAAGCCAGTATGTAATAGTGTGTAGTACTATGATTACAAAGACAGTATGTAGTAGTATGTAGTGCTATGAATATAAAGCCAGTATGTAGTAGTATGTAGTACTATGAATACAAAGCCAGTATGTAGTAATATGTAGTGCTATGAATACATAGCCAGTATGTAGTAGTGTGTAGTGCTATGAATACAAAGCCAGTATGTAGTAGTATATAGTGCTATGAATACAAAGCCAGTATGTAGTAGTGTGTAGTGCTATGAATACAAAGCCAGTATGAAGTAGTATGTACTGCTATGAATACAAAAGCCAGTATGTAGTAATATGTAGTACTATGACTACAAAACCATTATGTAGTAATATGTAGTGCTATGAATACATAGCCAGTATGTAGTAGTGTGTAGTGCTATGAATACAAAGCCAGTATGTAGTAGTATGTAGTACTATGAATACAAAGCCAGTATATAGCAGTATGTAGTGCTATGGATACAAATCCAATATGTAGTAGTATGTACTGCCTTGACTACAAAGCCATTATGTAGTAGTGTGTAGTGCTATGAATACAAAGCCGGTATGTAGTAGTATTTAGTGCTATGAATACAAAGACAGTATGTAGTAGTATATAGTACTATGAATACAAAGCCAGTATGTAGAAGTATGTAGTAGTATGTAGTGCTATGAATACAAATTCAGTATGTAGTAGTGTGTAGTACTATGAATACAAAGCCATTATGTAGTAGTATGTAGTGATATGAATACAAACCAGTATGCAGTAGTATGTAGTGATATGAATACAAATCCAGTGTGTAGTAGTATGCAGTGATATGATTACAACGCCAATATGGAGTAGTATGTAGTGATATGAATACAAAGCCAGTATGTAGTAGTATGTGCTAAGTGCTATGAATACAAAGACAGTATGTAATAGTATGTAGTGATATGAATATAAAGCCAGTGTGTAGTAGTATGTAGTGATATGAATACAAAGCCAGTATGTAGTAGTATGTAGTGTTATGAATACAAAGCCGGTATAGTAGTATGTAGTGATATGATTACAATGCCAGTATGTAGTAGTAAGTAGTGCTATGAATACAAAGCCAGTATGTAGTAGTACGTAGCAATATGAATACAAAGCCAGTATGTAGTAGTATGTAGTGTTATGAATACAAAGCCAGTGTGTAGTTATATGTATTGCTATGAATACAAAGCCAGTATGTAGTAGTATGTAGTGCTAATTGTGTGTATGCATATATATTGAGGGTCTATGGTGTATGTCAGTCTTTATTCCGAAGGCCGTTGAATTGATTGCTGCAGTCCTAAATTTAGTGCAGTGTAACTATTATGTGCAGAAAATTCAGATGTGCAATAAATTGTGATATGTAAGAATATTTGGTACTTTTCAATCTCCATATCTCGGAGTGATTTACTACATTATCTTTTCTTCATGACAGTTTAGTATGTATTCTAATATTAGTAGTTCAACTATTATGTTTGGTTTGTTGAGTCAGGAGTCAGGAGTCGCCATAGTTACCTTCAGAAGGGATTTCTGCCCTCACACTTTGATGTTGTGTGAAAACTCATTAAATATTCATAACGCGGGGACTGAGAAGGGGAATCCCCTATACGTTTACCTCATTGTGGTGGAACTCTTGGTGCCTGTCACCCTATTTTGCACATGACTGGCTGTATCTTTTGGAGGTGGAGAACTTGTGGTGACTCACTGGCGTTTGAACACCAATTGAAAATAGAAACATTCCCTATCTGTGCATTTCACACATATCGGTTACACGCTAAGGCTTATCAGACTAATAACAAAAAGTGCATAACATTGATTGAACCCATGTCAACTTCGACAATGACATGTTTGTGAGGGATTGCTTTATAAAAGAGGGAAAGACGCACCAGAAGTCTGTTACCAAGCAAGCCAGCTACTACTGAACTTTATTCAACTATAACTAATATTTACATAGGTAAATTATTGAAACTGTAATGTTTCAAAATGAATCATTGATTAAACTACTCTGATAAGCTAGGCATGTTGACCTTATTTGTTCATCTAGTCGAGTAAACAATATTGCATATGTGCCACCTTGATAGTTTCCATGGTGATATAGGAATTGTCCAAGAGACTAAACAGGACAGTACAACTCGAGTTTTACACAGCTACACACATGCGTAACAGGAATTACGGTTTTATGTCCACCGTGTTTACCAATAAACAACATCTCTTGGCCCTTGGATATCTCAAATATACCTGTAGCCATGAGCGTCTTTGCATGCTGGTAACGTCAGTAAGTTGCCGTCCTGAAAATTCCTGCGATGCCTGTAAAAGTTGCCAATACGATTGAACGATCGGCTCATCACACAACCACTCGTTGACAAGATCACGTGCCGTTACCTATGTAGTAGATTGTAATAAAAATAATAATACATTAATTTTAGAACAACATGCATTTCTCGCCATGAGTGTTTGCTATTGGTATGATATATCATAAGTGGGAGAAGGCAGCTCTTATCATGGGAGTAAACACCACATGGAAATGTCGCATATTTGAATAATTCTGAGGGACACACAATCTAACGCTTTCTTGACGGCCGTTTGCAGAAACATTTGTCTCATTTTGAAAGTTTTGTTTACGTTCTATGAAACAAACTGATTGATTTTCAACTAATATGTGTATCAAGTTACCATCCTACGACATTCACAAACAATTCGTGCATGATTTATGACCTGTGTGTTTCTCGGAGTACAGAAAAAATGCTGAAAACAAGAGCCTGAAGCTAGTGCTCCGTACCGCAGATCGAATTTCCCGTATTTGCATGGATTACCCAGTATCCTCTTTATATGCGGCAGTTTCGTAAGCATCAAGGCACTCAGTTCTTGTACAACAGGCAGTGGTTGCCAGGGCGACCTACACTGGGGTTTTCTACCACAGTAGTAGTTTAGTCGTTCTGCATCCGTGCGTAATTCTGGTCCTTTTCATGTTACAGAGAATTTACTCAATTGTGTACAGTATAGTGTTGTCCTCCTTAACGGTGCACGCGTTTCACTCAACACTGTCCGGCAAAAAGCAATGCAACTCGACTATGTTGAGTGTGAAAGCAAATAACGAAAGAATTACATACAAGGCTACCAAATATTAGCAATCCATCGAATGTGTACTCATTTTACATCTTTGTCCATATTAGTCAATGGTAAGATTATAATCAATCAATCAATCAATCAATCAATCAATCATTCAATCAATAAATCATTAAACTCTAATCGTTATATATACACTCTGTAAACTTGTCTCTTTACTCGTACTCGGGCCAGATATGTAGTGCTATGAATACAAAGCCAGTATGTAGTAGTACCGCGGGTATGTAGTGCTATGGATGCAAAGCCAATATATAGTAGTGTGTAGTGCTATGAATACAAAGCCATTATGTAGTAGTGTGTAGTGCTATGAATACAAAGCCAGTATGTAGTAGTACCGTGGGTATGCAGTGCTATGGATACAAAGCCAATATGTAGTAGTGTGTAGTGCTTTGAATACAAAGCCATTATAAAGTAGTGTGTAGTGCTATGAATACAAAGCCAGTATGTAGTAATATGTAGTGCTATGAATACATAGCCAGTATGTAGTAGTGTGTAGTGCTATGAATACAAAGCCAGTATGTAGTAGTACCGCGGGTATGTAGTGCTATGAATACAAAGCCAATATGTAGTAGTAGTAGTGTGTAGTGCTATGAATACAAAGCCATTTATGTAGTAGTGTGTAGTGCTATTGATACAAAGCCAGTATGTAATAGTGTGTAGTACTATGATTACAAAGACAGTATGTAGTAGTATGTAGTGCTATGAATACAAAGCCGGTATGTAGTAGTATTTAGTGCTATGAATACACAGACAGTATGTAGTAGTACGTAGCAATATGAATACAAAGCCAGTAGTATGTAGTAGTATGTGGTACTATGAATACAAAGCCAGTATGTAGTAATATGTAGTGCTATGAATACATAGCCAGTATGTAGTAGTGTGTAGTGCTATGAATACAAAGCCAGTATGTAGTAGTATGTAGTGCTATGAATACAAAGCCAGTATGTAGTAGTGTGTAGTGCTATGAATACAAAGCCAGTATGAAGTAGTATGTACTGCTATGAATACAAAAGCCAGTATGTAGTAATATGTAGTACTATGACTACAAAACCATTATGTAGTAATATGTAGTGCTATGAATACATAGCCAGTATGTAGTAGTGTGTAGTGCTATGAATACAAAGCCAGTATGTAGTAGTATGTAGTACTATGAATACAAAGCCAGTATATAGCAGTATGTAGTGCTATGGATACAAATCCAATATGTAGCAGTATGTACTGCCTTGACTACAAAGCCATTATGTAGTAGTGTGTAGTGCTATGAATACAAAGCCGGTATGTAGTAGTATTTAGTGCTATGAATACAAAGACAGTATGTAGTAGTATATAGTACTATGAATACAAAGCCAGTATGTAGAAGTATGTAGTAGTATGTAGTGCTATGAATACAAATTCAGTATGTAGTAGTGTGTAGTACTATGAATACAAAGCCATTATGTAGTAGTATGTAGTGATATGAATACAAACCAGTATGCAGTAGTATGTAGTGATATGAATACAAATCCAGTGTGTAGTAGTATGCAGTGATATGATTACAACGCCAATATGGAGTAGTATGTAGTGATATGAATACAAAGCCAGTATGTAGTAGTATGTGCTAAGTGCTATGAATACAAAGACAGTATGTAATAGTATGTAGTGATATGAATATAAAGCCAGTGTGTAGTAGTATGTAGTGATATGAATACAAAGCCAGTATGTAGTAGTATGTAGTGTTATGAATACAAAGCCGGTATAGTAGTATGTAGTGATATGATTACAATGCCAGTATGTAGTAGTAAGTAGTGCTATGAATACAAAGCCAGTATGTAGTAGTACGTAGCAATATGAATACAAAGCCAGTATGTAGTAGTATGTAGTGTTATGAATACAAAGCCAGTGTGTAGTTATATGTATTGCTATGAATACAAAGCCAGTATGTAGTAGTATGTAGTGCTAATTGTGTGTATGCATATATATTGAGGGTCTATGGTGTATGTCAGTCTTTATTCCGAAGGCCGTTGAATTGATTGCTGCAGTCCTAAATTTAGTGCAGTGTAACTATTATGTGTGCAGAAAATTCAGATGTGCAATAAATTGTGATATGTAAGAATGTTTGGTACTTTTCAATCTCCATATCTCGGAGTGATTTACTACATTATCTTTTCTTCATGACAGTTTAGTATGTATTCTAATATTAGTAGTTCAACTATTATGTTTGGTTTGTTGAGTCAGGAGTCAGGAGTCGCCATAGTTACCTTCAGAAGGGATTTCTGCCCTCACACTTTGATGTTGTGTGAAAACTCATTAAATATTCATAACGCGGGGACTGAGAAGGGGAATCCCCTATACGTTTACCTCATTGTGGTGGAACTCTTGGTGCCTGTCACCCTATTTTGCACATGACTGGCTGTATCTTTTGGAGGTGGAGAACTTGTGGTGACTCACTGGCGTTTGAACACCAATTGAAAATAGAAACATTCCCTATCTGTGCATTTCACACATATCGGTTACACGCTAAGGCTTATCAGACTAATAACAAAAAGTGCATAACATTGATTGAACCCATGTCAACTTCGACAATGACATGTTTGTGAGGGATTGCTTTATAAAAGAGGGAAAGACGCACCAGAAGTCTGTTACCAAGCAAGCCAGCTACTACTGAACTTTATTCAACTATAACTAATATTTACATAGGTAAATTATTGAAACTGTAATGTTTCAAAATGAATCATTGATTAAACTACTCTGATAAGCTAGGCATGTTGACCTTATTTGTTCATCTAGTCGAGTAAACAATATTGCATATGTGCCACCTTGATAGTTTCCATGGTGATATAGGAATTGTCCAAGAGACTAAACAGGACAGTACAACTCGAGTTTTACACAGCTACACACATGCGTAACAGGAATTACGGTTTTATGTCCACCGTGTTTACCAATAAACAACATCTCTTGGCCCTTGGATATCTCAAATATACCTGTAGCCATGAGCGTCTTTGCATGCTGGTAACGTCAGTAAGTTGCCGTCCTGAAAATTCCTGCGATGCCTGTAAAAGTTGCCAATACGATTGAACGATCGGCTCATCACACAACCACTCGTTGACAAGATCACGTGCCGTTACCTATGTAGTAGATTGTAATAAAAATAATAATACATTAATTTTAGAACAACATGCATTTCTCGCCATGAGTGTTTGCTATTGGTATGATATATCATAAGTGGGAGAAGGCAGCTCTTATCATGGGAGTAAACACCACATGGAAATGTCGCATATTTGAATAATTCTGAGGGACACACAATCTAACGCTTTCTTGACGGCCGTTTGCAGAAACATTTGTCTCATTTTGAAAGTTTTGTTTACGTTCTATGAAACAAACTGATTGATTTTCAACTAATATGTGTATCAAGTTACCATCCTACGACATTCACAAACAATTCGTGCATGATTTATGACCTGTGTGTTTCTCGGAGTACAGAAAAAATGCTGAAAACAAGAGCCTGAAGCTAGTGCTCCGTACCGCAGATCGAATTTCCCGTATTTGCATGGATTACCCAGTATCCTCTTTATATGCGGCAGTTTCGTAAGCATCAAGGCACTCAGTTCTTGTACAACAGGCAGTGGTTGCCAGGGCGACCTACACTGGGGTTTTCTACCACAGTAGTAGTTTAGTCGTTCTGCATCCGTGCGTAATTCTGGTCCTTTTCATGTTACAGAGAATTTACTCAATTGTGTACAGTATAGTGTTGTCCTCCTTAACGGTGCACGCGTTTCACTCAACACTGTCCGGCAAAAAGCAATGCAACTCGACTATGTTGAGTGTGAAAGCAAATAACGAAAGAATTACATACAAGGCTACCAAATATTAGCAATCCATCGAATGTGTACTCATTTTACATCTTTGTCCATATTAGTCAATGGTAAGATTATAATCAATCAATCAATCAATCAATCAATCAATCATTCAATCAATAAATCATTAAACTCTAATCGTTATATATACACTCTGTAAACTTGTCTCTTTACTCGTACTCGGGCCAGATATGTAGTGCTATGAATACAAAGCCAGTATGTAGTAGTACCGCGGGTATGTAGTGCTATGGATGCAAAGCCAATATATAGTAGTGTGTAGTGCTATGAATACAAAGCCATTATGTAGTAGTGTGTAGTGCTATGAATACAAAGCCAGTATGTAGTAGTACCGTGGGTATGCAGTGCTATGGATACAAAGCCAATATGTAGTAGTGTGTAGTGCTTTGAATACAAAGCCATTATAAAGTAGTGTGTAGTGCTATGAATACAAAGCCAGTATGTAGTAATATGTAGTGCTATGAATACATAGCCAGTATGTAGTAGTGTGTAGTGCTATGAATACAAAGCCAGTATGTAGTAGTACCGCGGGTATGTAGTGCTATGAATACAAAGCCAATATGTAGTAGTAGTAGTGTGTAGTGCTATGAATACAAAGCCATTTATGTAGTAGTGTGTAGTGCTATTGATACAAAGCCAGTATGTAATAGTGTGTAGTACTATGATTACAAAGACAGTATGTAGTAGTATGTAGTGCTATGAATACAAAGCCGGTATGTAGTAGTATTTAGTGCTATGAATACACAGACAGTATGTAGTAGTACGTAGCAATATGAATACAAAGCCAGTAGTATGTAGTAGTATGTAGTACTATGAATACAAAGCCAGTATGTAGTAATATGTAGTGCTATGAATACATAGCCAGTATGTAGTAGTGTGTAGTGCTATGAATACAAAGCCAGTATGTAGTAGTATGTAGTGCTATGAATACAAAGCCAGTATGTAGTAGTGTGTAGTGCTATGAATACAAAGCCAGTATGAAGTAGTATGTACTGCTATGAATACAAAAGCCAGTATGTAGTAATATGTAGTACTATGACTACAAAACCATTATGTAGTAATATGTAGTGCTATGAATACATAGCCAGTATGTAGTAGTGTGTAGTGCTATGAATACAAAGCCAGTATGTAGTAGTATGTAGTACTATGAATACAAAGCCAGTATATAGCAGTATGTAGTGCTATGGATACAAATCCAATATGTAGTAGTATGTACTGCCTTGACTACAAAGCCATTATGTAGTAGTGTGTAGTGCTATGAATACAAAGCCGGTATGTAGTAGTATTTAGTGCTATGAATACAAAGACAGTATGTAGTAGTATATAGTACTATGAATACAAAGCCAGTATGTAGAAGTATGTAGTAGTATGTAGTGCTATGAATACAAATTCAGTATGTAGTAGTGTGTAGTACTATGAATACAAAGCCATTATGTAGTAGTATGTAGTGATATGAATACAAACCAGTATGCAGTAGTATGTAGTGATATGAATACAAATCCAGTGTGTAGTAGTATGCAGTGATATGATTACAACGCCAATATGGAGTAGTATGTAGTGATATGAATACAAAGCCAGTATGTAGTAGTATGTGCTAAGTGCTATGAATACAAAGACAGTATGTAATAGTATGTAGTGATATGAATATAAAGCCAGTGTGTAGTAGTATGTAGTGATATGAATACAAAGCCAGTATGTAGTAGTATGTAGTGTTATGAATACAAAGCCGGTATAGTAGTATGTAGTGATATGATTACAATGCCAGTATGTAGTAGTAAGTAGTGCTATGAATACAAAGCCAGTATGTAGTAGTACGTAGCAATATGAATACAAAGCGAGTATGTAGTAGTATGTAGTACTATGAATACAAAGCCAGTATGTTGTAGTATGTAGTGATATGAATACAAAAGCCAGTATGTAGTTGTATGTGGTGATATGAATACCAAGCCAGTATATAGTAGTATGTAGTGCTATGAATACCAAGCCAGTATGTAGTGATAAGAATACCAAGCCAGTTGTAGGATGAGAACTAAAGTGGCTCATTCCACACCGCAAAGTAAAAAAAAATGTTTGTATTTGACATTGAGCAATTAGTTTCGACCCTAAGTATATAATTATTTCACAACATAAAAAAAAAGTTCAACTCAGCCTTGATAGAGTAAAAGTACACGTGTTTAATGTCTTTTCCTCAATTCAATGAATAAACAAACAATTATCATCATAATTAATACAATAAAACATATTTACACAACGATATACATTAAAACTCAGTCTTAGTTAGGTTGATTCCGGTAATTATGAATTGTTGCATTTTTAGCGACCTAGTTTACCTTCCCACTTGATCCTTCGTACTGGTGTATTAGCCAGACCCTGATTTTAGCCAATTAGTACCAAAATAAGGTACCAAATAAAACATTACTTTTATAAAACCATTTTTTCTGTAGATTTCAAAAATGTTTAGTGGACAACTGTATTTGGCACCTTGTATATGTCATGAAAATCCGTACTAGACAAAGAGTAATTATTATTAGTGTAGGGAATAGTCATAAAAACAACCAAGTATTAGTGGTAGAGCCAATGACCTAGAATATATAGTTGGAATTTTAATCATTGTGCTGTATTTATGTATAATATCAAAAAATCGTATAATTTCCAAAAGCTACTCATTTGGAATGTCCACCAAACATTTTTGATATTAGAATAGCATTATACATCACGGGTGAAAATATCGTTTGGTATCACTTTTTGGTACCAATCACCCTATCTGGCTCATGGACTATAAATTCAATATCAGCAGTTTTATGTAATCTGATTGGACAACGATCCTTGACTTGGCCAGCGTTCAAATCAGGACTGGTGTACGTGATACTTTAAATGTCAAATGACCTTTAGTTATTATTACTGAAGTTCAACGAATGATAAACGGAAGTCAGTCATTGCCTGGTGGCAGCTACTATTATTATCTTCATTGAAGACAACAAATTCTCCCCTACCCCCTTATTACACAATTTCCCTGTATGTTGTGGTATGTGTTATCACCCACATAGAATATAACACTAGCATCAAACAACCTAAATAAATAAATAAATAAATAAATAAATAAATAAATAAATAAATAAATAAATAAATAAATAAATAAATAAATGAATAAATACAGAACATAGAACAAAGAGAAATACTGTTACAATATAAATGTGATGACGTTGTCGCATCCCCACATGATTTCAGTTTCAGCACTCTGGAGTAGATTTCGGATTTTACATTTTTACATTCATAGTAAACTGTTGGTCATACTATCGGTGCCACAGACAGGCAAGAAACAGGAACCATCAGTGTTTGTTTTCTATAGCAACACTATGTCATCGGTAAAGATCAAAGGTCTGGATGTGTAATCTTTTAGTGGAAGCAGAAATGTTTGTGAAAACAGTTGAGTGGCTTTTAAAACTTACTTGTTAAGAACTGTCAAATTTATGATTACATAATGAACGTATTTGAGTGAAAAATTAGAAATGAAAAAAATTACGCACTGTACGACAAAATCTGATGATAGGTCAAGTTGTGTTCTATGGCTCTGTAGTAAGTCACAACATATTCCCATGACAATAGAGTAATATTTACTCAAAACTACCATTCAGACAATGGGAGAGGACCCATTGCTCATCAACAATGACAACAACAACAGCAACAACAACAACAACAACAACAACAACAACAACAACCAGCAACCCAGCAACCCAGCACATTTTATTACTATAACAGGATGTGTTGGTAAAAGTTGTATCCCTTATAAGATCAACAAAACCAAAATTCTGTGATGATGAGAGTGCCTAGTGTGTTATTCCAATGAAAACATGATTAACAACTGTGATTCCTTGCTAAATTCTATCGATAGTCAAAAAAGCTGTACCAAATGAATATTAATGAGTGATGATGATGACAGCCTGTCAATTTGTGATGGATTATTACTGACATGCGCAGTTTGTGCTTTGCCCAGCATTGGGTTTAATGTTGGGATTATAGCATAGTCATACATGTATAATCGCAGTTAATGCCAGGGGATAACTCCCATCAACTGCACGGGCTGCAATCCAAAACCAAACAATGTTGCATTAATATATACACTAATTTCTATCTTCACTCAGCCTTTCCCTGCCAATGGTCAAACAGTAAGTGGCTTCATGACATGGTTGTTTGCTACAACACCTGTACATGGAGCTCGCCCCCCCCTTCTTTAATGGCACATCTTGTCTCCTAGTCATCATTTATTGGCATTAACCACATTTAACGCCTAGAGTAACTACATTGACAAGATGTAATGTGTGAAGATAACATAGTGTAAACTTGGACATGGTCGTCAGGAACTAGACTAGTCTAGCACCTGTATTTGCTAGCTGGCGATCGATGGAATAACTCAACATTAAAGGGACACCAAGGCAAGGCTGTTTTGTCCACTCTGCCTCACTTGATGTCCAAAAGTCCTGAAAAGCCAATTTCACCATTCAACATTTCATGACTTCTTTAAAAATGATAGATATAAAATATTTACATGAACTATGAACTATCTTTCTGTACATTTGGGTAGGGATATCTGGAATTGTCTATTGTTTCTACTTTGTGGCTAGGCATAATAAATCGTAAAATGTAAACAGTAGATACATGCACTGAATACTGTTGGTGCCTGTCATCAACATAGCTAATCCATAGCTACAATGCCATAATTCCCTACTCTAGTGTAGAGAAGACGGTTCATGATGGTTTTGAATGATTAGCACAACCACTAACCCAACAAGTACCCTACACTTGTAGGGTTATGGCACAACTGAACTGATAAGGTTCAGTAGTTCTGCAGACATGGCAAACTGTCTGTGTATGTGTGTGGATGTGAGTGATATTTGGTGGGTGTAATCCCTTTGGTGTGTTGTTGTGAAATTGTTCAAATCAAAATGATTTTACCATTGTGTTTAATTTGGGTAAAAAATGTTACTTTTGGTCAAGATAAAATCGGTGACTACTTTGAAATTTGGTGGAAACATTCTTCGGGGTGTTTATATTAATCATTGTTCATACCATGATGATCCCATCATTGATATGCCAATTAAGCCTAAATGAGTCTTTTTGGTCATTACCCTATGGAACACATGTACCAAATTTCGTTGTTAGAAATGGTGATACAGACACACACAGATAAACAGACAGACAGACAGACACACACACACACACACACACACAGACACAGACACAGACACACACACACACATACACAAACTTTTCACTCATAATACAAAACCTTCCTAATGGAAGGTAAAAATCAAACCTTATATCTTAAAACTGCATGGTGAATTGAGTTGAAACTTGGTGTTTCTGGCTGTGCATGGTGAATTGAGTTGAAACTCGGGGTGTTTCTGGCTGTGTTACGTTGCAGTTATTGTTCAATATTTTTCAACACAGTAGTCCTAGCAACAATTAATGACCACGCCCTTAACAACAGAGATGGGTAGGTAAGTGAATAAAGATTCAAAAATTGTATGCAAATATGCCAACAAGACCACGCCCACAGCAACAGCCAAACATAGTTGTGCTACATTGTGCCATTGGTGGTGTTCTTTTTATTACACAGTCAGTAAATAAACACTTCTGCATTCCTTTGACACAAATGAGCCTTGTCATACAAAAGTTTATGAATTTTGTTCAAAATACAAGATGTTCTTGTCTCCAAAGACCATTGTTTTTCAATTTTTAAAATGTTTGATTTACTTTTGAGTGGGCCACTTGTACTGTTTAACACTTTAGCAGTTGCTAATTCTTTCATCATGATTTCATTCCATTCCATTATATATTTATGTGGGTGTGAAAGGAGACATAACCAAACTTTCCAATTCGTCAAAAAAGTAGCCTTTCTGTATGACTTTTAATCTACTCATAGGGAAACAAAGACTCTTACCTATCAGGATTTCATTAAAGAATGACTGCATGATGTCACACACGTTTAATAAGCAAACTTCAAATGTTTAGGAGAGGAGGAGGTCTGGCGTCATTAACATTGTTGAACTTCATTTTCGTACGTCTTACCAAATTGTCAAAACTTTCACGCCTTTAATGAAAGCTTCAGACTGTATTTACTAACTGAGATGTTGATAATTTGATAAACAACTACTTCTAATGTGAGATGCGATGCTGGGTTTCCGGTAGTATTTTGATGTGTTTACCATCATCTCAGTAAACAGGTTCATAAGGTTTGGACTTCATGTTTAATATCAAGTTTTGCATTGCATCTATTGTAGTGGTGTGACCACTGCTGTTTGTATCATGGTTTACATCATATATAAACTTGTGTGATGTCACACTTGTGAACGTTTGTTTAGAGGTGAGGGGGAGGGAGTTTGTCCTAAACGAACTATGTTCACTTGTTAAGCTCGTACAGCATTGTGCAATCATCTCTTAGTAAGTTCAAATTAAATATCGCCAATGGTGTTATAGCACAACTGTAATTAGCTATTGCAATTGGTATGGTCCTTTTGCTAGGCATATTTGCTTAAATTGTTGGAAGCGTTATTCACTTGCCTGTTGCAATCTTTGAAATATACACCACCATTTGGCTGTTGCTATGGGCGTGGCCATGGTTGTTAGGCCAGTTCGATGGATGCTGCCATTTTGGAAAGTTGTGCCCTCACATGGTGTCTCAGAGAAACTGGTTTGTGACTTACTGGTTTTAGGGGATAATTTATTATTCTTGGTCTTAGTATCTGATTTAGTTGTATCGAAATTTGACTCTTGTCTCTATCCCAACCCTGCTAATAATCCTGGTGTATATTGCAAAGGTAACAACAGGGATCGATAGAGAAGTGAATGCAGAATGTGCATTTGGAAATTACCTGTAAATGTACATTATGTACCCAATGTTATTTTTCTATGAGATCATGACTTTTGATGGTGTTTTTTACTGAGTTGAACAAGACCTATATGAATAGATACATGTAGATACACTATTCTTGAGTGTGTATAATATTTTCATTCACTCATACATAGGCAGTTAATGTTGTTTGTTCCTTGGTCCTCACAGTGCTTGAAGTAGAGTACAGAGTTTCTTTAATTTCATGTTTTTTGTCTGAACGCTTACACACAGGAAGGATGATGACGTGAATAAATCTAAATATGATGAAATACTTAGCGAAATGGTTGTAAAATATGGTGACAAGTATGCCTCTGAGGATATCAACGTAAGTTTGAAAACATGTATATATTATGTGACTGTAGTATGATGTGATTGTCTACATACACATCTAGATATTTTGGTGGTTACCTTGAGAAAAATAAATGTACCTTCTACCATTACACAATTCTGAATGTATCTTGTACCATTACACAATTCTGAATGTATATTTTCTTGCCATGTTACAAACTAATTGGCTCTGTTATCTCCCAGTTTAAAACGGAACACAACTCTTGGAAATGAAATAAAATATGGGTTCCCAAGGTCATTTCATGATATATAACTCACTCAATCAATTTTAACTTATGCTGAATTAACTGATTAGTGTAGGTTTGGACCCACATTGATTTTTGTGGGTGTAAGAAATCTACATATTCAGTAGATGCACAATGAATATTCAAGATCTTTTCACTAAAGTAATAAGCTGATGAGTAATGAATATTTATTGTTCATCTATTGAATAGTCATGTTTGCTAACTCATGAAGCAGGGGCAACTTTACAGAAACAATCCACCACTGGGGACCAATGTAAGATTGGTGTATTTCTGAAATTGTGTGTAATTTAGGTGATGTAATAATGTCATGAAATGATTGATTGATTGAACTTTGACATTAGTCAGGCAGTCCACACAGGTGACAAACCACTATAAAAATGGACCCCAAAACAAATATACATAGATATAAAAGACAACCCACAAAAAACTACAGTTACAATACAAGATAAATAGAAACACCCATAAAAATTACAGTTACAATACAAGATAAATAGAAACACCCATAAAAACTACAGTTACAATACAAGATAAATAGAAACACCCATAAAAATTACATTAAACAACAAATTGTACAATAACAAACTGACACCCAGGTACTGGGATTTTGTACAATAACAAACTGACACCCAGGTACTGGGATTTTGTACAATAACAAACTGACACCCAGGTACTGGGATTTTGTACAATAACAAACTGACACCCAGGTACTGGGATTTTGTACAATAACAAACTGACACCCAGGTACTGGGATTTTGTACAATAACAAACTGACACCCAGGTACTGGGATTTTGTACAATAACAAACTGACACCCAGGTACTGGGATTTTGTACAATAACAAACTGACACCCAGGTACTGGGATTTTGTACAATAACAAACTGACACCCAGGTACTGGGATTTTGTACAATAACAAACTGACACCCAGGTACTGGGATTTTGTACAATAACAAACTGACACCCAGGTACTGGGATTTTGTACAATAACAAACTGACACCCAGGTACTGGGATTTTGTACAGTAACAAACTGACACCCAGGTACTGGGATTTTGTACAGTAACAAACTGACACCCAGGTACTGGGATTTTGTACAGTAACAAACTGACACCCAGGTACTGGGATTTTGTACAGTAACAAACTGACACCCAGGTACTGGGATTTTGTACAATAACAAACTGACACCCAGGTACTGGGATTTTGTACAATAACAAACTGACACCCAGGTACTGGGATATTGTACAATAACAAACTGACACCCAGGTACTGGGATTTTGTACAATATCAAACTGACACCCAGGTACTGGGATTTTGCACAATATCAAACTGACACCCAGGTACTGGGATTTTGTACAATAACAAACTGACACCCAGGTACTGGGATTTTGTACAATAACAAACTGACACCCAGGTACTGGGATTTTGTACAATAACAAACTGACACCCAGGTACTGGGATTTTGTACAATAACAAACTGACACCCAGGTACTGGGATTTTGTACAATAACAAACTGACACCCAGGTACCCAGGGATTCTCATGATCAAACCTGTTCACGAGTAGCTCGTGGTAATGATTTGCAATCTGAGTATTACAATTCTTCAAATGTTTGTTTATTTCTGACAAATGAAATATCAAATGACAAGGAGTTATAAATAGAATATATTCTGGTAAAAGTGGTAAATCTAAAATTCTCAGTTTTAAAATAAGGAACTATCTGATTCCAAAACACTCAAAGTATGAAAAAAATGTCTGTATTTTGTGGGATGTGTTCCCCTTTAAGTCTATCATTGTTTACATGGTAGCATTTATTGTAAGGACAAATGAACATAGTTTGACTGCTACTAGGTGCTATATAATATATGTACTGTCTTCATGCCATATCATAATATATGTACTGTCTTCATGCCATATCATAATATATGTATTGTCTTCATGCCATATCACAATATATGTACTGTCTTCATGCCATATCATAATATATGTACTGTCTTCATGCCATATCACAATATATGTACTGTCTTCATGCCATATCATAATATATGTACTGTCTTCATGCCATATCACAATATATGTACTGTCTTCATGCCATATCATAATATATGTACTGTCTTCATGCCATATCATAATATATGTATTGTCTTCATGCCATATCATAATATATGTACTGTCTTCATGCCATATCATAATATATGTACTGTCTTCATGCCATATCATATGTATGTACTGTCTTCATGCCATATCACAATATATGTACTGTCTTCATGCCATATCATAATATGTGTACTGTCTTCATGCCATATCATAATATGTGTACTGTCTTCATGCCATATCATAATATATGTACTGTCTTCATGCCATATCATAATATATGTACTGTCTTTATGCCATATCATAATATATGTACTGTCTTCATGCCATATCATAATATATGTACTGTCTTCATGCCATATCATAATATATGTACTGTCTTCATGCCATATCATAATATATGTACTGTCTTCATGCCATATCATAATATGTGTACTGTCTTCATGCCATATCATAATATATGTACTGTATTCATACCATATCATAATATATGTACTGTCTTCATACCATATCACAATATATGTACTGTCTTCATGCCATATCATAATATATGTACTGCCTTCATGCCATATCATAATATATGTACTGTCTTCATGCCATATCATAATATATGTACTGTCTTCATGCCATAACATAATATATGTACTGTCTTCATGCCATATCATAATATATGTACTGTCTTCATGCCATATCATAATATGTGTACTGTCTTCATGCCATATCATAATATATGTACTGTCTTCATGCCATATCATAATATATGTACTGTCTTCATGCCATATCATAATATGTGTACTGTCTTCATGCCATATAATAATATATGTACTGTATTCATACCATATCATAATATATGTACTGTCTTCATACCATATCACAATATATGTACTGTCTTCATGCCATATCATAATATATGTACTGTATTCATACCATATCATAATATATGTACTGTCTTCATGCCATATCATAATATATGTACTGTATTCATACCATATCACAATATATGTACTGTCTTCATGCCATATCATAATATATGTACTGTCTTTATGCCATATCATATGTACTGTCTTCATGCCATATCATAATATATGTACTGTCTTCATGCCATATCATAATATATGTACTGTCTTCATGCCATATCACAATATATGTACTGTCTTCATGCCATATCATAATATATGTACTGTCTTCATGCCATATCATAATATATGTACTGTCTTCATGCCATATCATAATATATGTACTGTCTTCATGCCATATCATAATATATGTACTGTCTTCATGCCATATCACAATATATGTACTGTCTTCATGCCATATCATAATATATGTACTGTCTTCATGCCATATCATAATATATGTACTGTCTTCATGCCATATCATAATGTATGTACTGTCTTCATGCCATATCATAATATATGTACTGTCTTCATGCCATATCATAATGTATGTACTGTCTTCATGCCATATCATAATATATGTACTGTCTTCATGCCATATCACAATATATGTACTGTCTTCATGCCATATCATAATATATGTACTGTCTTCATGCCATATCATAATATATGTACTGTCTTCATGCCATATCATAATATATGTACTGTCTTCATGCCATATCACAATATATGTACTGTCTTCATGCCATATCATAATATATGTACTGTCTTCATGCCATATCATAATATATGTACTGTCTTCATGCCATATCATAATATATGTACTGTCTTCATGCCATATCATAATATATGTACTGTCTTCATGCCATATCATAATATATGTACTGTCTTCATGCCATATCATAATGTATGTACTGTCTTCATTCATGCCATACCATACCATCAACATATCCTAATGTTTGTCTAATGGTCAACCCCACCTAACTCTGTAATTTTTAACTCCATTGTCAAAGACAGGCAGCAGAGTTATAGGGGTAGGCTCATGTCTGACCTTGAAAGTGTTTGTTTGGGTGGATCATAAATATGCAAATTAGGTCTAAAATAGAAATCTTCACTGGACCAATTGAGTTAACATTTGTTGTGTGGGTGTCTAGGGATGAACAGATGTCACTTTTTTCAAGACAAATTGATCAAGTTATTGATATGCAAAATTTGGGGTAAAATAGAAGGTTTGTAAAATTGATATTAAAGAACAATATTTTACCAACTGTCTGTGTAAAATGTGTTCTATACTGTGTGTGTGTGGCATCATATGAAACCACTAACCACTTACACATGTTACCAAAAATCAACAGAAAAACCCCTCAAAACCAGTGGAGCTATTCTGACCGATAGTTGACTTGTTTATTGTAATTACACCAGTTTGGAAGCTACTACAACTAGTGTTTTTGTCTTGTATTGGGCATCACATCAATCTATTAATAACATTATTCTTTGTCTTGTTTTTTTCAGTGGTTGTCAAAAGAAAATATCAAAGAGAATGAAGAATGTATCTTGACAGCCTTGATAAAAATTAGAAAGAACGCAGAATAATAAAAATAGCGCCAATGGCGTTGTAGCACAACTGTACTGTACAGTTTTAAAAATGTTTATCCTCATGGTCAGTCATGCTAGGTATAGGTGGTCATGGTCATTCGCTGAATGATTATCCAGTTGCCTTAGCAACCCTGCTATTATACTACAAGTATTATATATGATCATTTGTCTGTTGGTATGGGTGTGGCCATGTTGCTAGACATATTTGTATACATTTTCTCAATGTTCATTCACCTGTCTATGAATCCCTACTGTTATCTTTGCAATATACATGATTATTTGACTGTTGCTATGGTCAAGGTTTTGTTGCTAGGCACATTTTCATACATTTTTTGAATGTTTATTCATTTGTCTTTAGGAGGACTTCAGTTTAGTTGTGACAAGTATGTCTTTAAGATTATTGTTCCTTTTTTGTGATATGATTGGCGTGGTCGGGTAGAGTTTGTTCAATGTTACATTATTTTCTAGCAGTTCCCAATGTTTCGTTAACGAGTCTTTTAGTTTTGACGTTTTGATGTTGGGACTATATGTTGTCTTGAAGACTAGAGGAATCTCTTGAGTTGGTGTCCGATTTTGGAGATATGTCTCCCTATTTTCATATCGGACCCCTTTTAACGAGCGAAACACTTCTGTTTCGTTGTATCCTCTTTGTGTCAACTTGTTTAAGAAGAATTTCAATTTAATCTTGAAATTTTCTTCATTACTGCATGTTCGTATGCACCTCATCAAGGTATACCACTTTCGTTTCTGAGCTAACCAACGAAAATTTTAATGTAGGGTGCATTTCATTTATTTGTTCACCCAGAATATTAAGTTCAGTTTGTGTGCCACGGAATAGCATGAATATATCATCTCTGAAACGTGTCCAAAGTGATATTTTATCCATGTGTGTTTCAATGATGCGGCACTCAAGTTTGTGGAATGCGATCTCTGGAGACGCTGGTTAGCCCATACTACAACCACATATTTGTTTGTAGTAATCTCCATTAAATTCAAACGTGTTGTATGTATAGGATCTAATAACCCATAGTTGATTACATGGTAAACGTAATGTCATACATGTATTTAACATTGATGGTGTCCCCTTCTCCCTCTTTCTACTGGTTGCAGGAATATTGCATGCTGTACGTGACTAAAACCAAAGGTTTTCAGGGGGAGGTGGCCCTAGATCTGAAGTGGCATGAGAAGTTTTCAAGGGAGAAAAACAGGTTGAAACGCTTCCAGATTGCATAGTCTAATTTACAGACCCTTTCTGATACCAACACTTCATGAAAAGTATACCCTTTCTGATACTAACCAGCAAAAAAACGACCCCTTTCGCGCGGACCCTCCCCGTATAGCCGTCTATGGGAGTTGCCCCCCCCCCCCCCCCCCCCGCCAGGGCCCGTAAGCCACGAACCATACACAACAATTGACGTGCTCGACCATGCAGGAAGTTAGGAATGGAGTGATGAGTGTGAAGCTACCAACATATTCATATTCATATTCATATTCATATTCATATTCACTTTCAAAAGTTCACCTATTCAATGTGAATATTATGATAGAGTATCAATCATGTTCATCATCAGATTCGAAGTCTTCCGAATGAGAACGAACGTACGTTTGGCAATGAAATAAATCAATTATATCCAAAAAGACCAATCATAACACAAACACGAAACAAGAACTGAAAAGACAAACTAGTCAGCACTAAATTAAAACATTCTGAATTTAAAAATCTGTGAGCAAAAAACCTAGATAATAGTTTAGGAATGTAGAAATACTGGCATTTCTGTTTGATAAACAAATTAAACTTTGGGCAAATAAATATGGGAATGATTATTTATCACAACAACTGTGACTGATGAAGAGACCCCTAAAGTTGGTTTTATGAAATGTTCAACAAAAAGGATCAAGTATTACCGATCCGGGGACGTATAGTTTCCCTACACAAACCAACTCAAAATTTTGAGGGTTCCAACCTGTATGTAACAACCCCACAGTTTAATCTTTAACATAACTACCATGCAACCTGGTTGAATTTTGTTCATGCTTGGAGTCCCATTCCCCCCTCTCATAAATCCATGCAAATCCAGTGGAAAGTATTTCAGTTGC